>NC_089593.1:50228164-50528164 GCF_019320115.1 Miscanthus floridulus
GACATAATTGAATCTAGTTTTCATAATTTATTTAGTAATTCAGCTAGGTCTTAATAACTTACTAAACACACCATATAGATATAATCATTACACACCATTCATCGTGTCCATAACGAAGAGTTCTTTTTATAATAATAAGCGACACTAACATAACAACTGTGTCAACTCAAGAATTAACACAAGCGGTACATAGATAGGAGAATAAAGGTTCTGCTTCCTATAGACTTACATAACAAAAACAAGGTAGATGTGCTCCGCTCCTTTAGATTGGTACTCCTGCTTGTAAGGCAAAGCTTCCTTCAGCTTGGTAGCCAGTGCACCATGGAACCCCTCTTCTTCCTCCCTTAGCCATTGAAGGAAAATTATTCAAAAGCACTTAGACTCCACAACCTACACAAAGTAGCAACACTAATAATATTCGACATTCAAGTGCTTTAGTTACCAAGGCAGAATTGGACTATATATAGAATCAAAACAACTCCCTACCTGAAGAAAGAACAACATATCAACTTTATTGCTCACCTACTGACTCCATGAACAAGGGAACATAATGAAGATAGTGAGGTCCCTCTGGACATAACCTCTAGGTAGGTCTAGGATATCGCACGACATGGGTAGGGAGGACAAGAACTTTTTTGAGGTTCAGGTCATATGCAATTAGTGTTTTGTCCTCTTCAACAAGGAAAATCAAATTCCATTCTAGGTGAACTGCAATCACTCTATAGTCCACATTGCAAAAATCATAACCAAATTGAATATTGTCCTATCCAAAATATCTCCAATGTGGTCACCATATGCTTCAATGTCCAGTTATCAGTACCATAGTCTTCTAGGATCCAGAATGAAAGCTGATACTTCTTGAACATACTAGCAGTACATATACACAACTAACCCTGAGCTTCATGGATGGAAATTGCTTGACCACGTGGCCTATGAATTTTCCTCCATGCCTTTCCCTGCATATCAACAGCAACTATCTAGGACAAATCCAGCCAGTGCATAGAACCATTAAGGAACACACTTGTCGTATATGTGCATACGACACCCTCGCCCCATTCACATTCCTTAAATGTCCATGCTACACTCTTATATGAATAGATGCTCACACCTATGGACTCACCGCCCTTTTCTTCCCATATTCAATCACATGAAAGTGCGAGGAGACTGTTGGATCGAACCCCAAATGAGCTAAACTAAAAGAACGGTTGTTATCCTGTAGTAACCATCATCTGTTAGTCACCGGATTACAGACAGCATAGAAAAACCCAACACACCAGTAGAGGATGAGTCCGTGGTAGCAATTTAAGATCACAACATCCTAAATAGGGGAGGGCAAGAAGCTCAAGGAGGGGTATTCACTGTTGATGCTGGTGAAGTTGCGTTTGCCTTTCCAGCTATGATAGAAGAATTCGGCGATAATCTAGGGCAGCTCCTTACGGTACTCGGATTCAGAGATGAGGCAGTTCTAGGAGTGATGGACACACTTGTAGTTGTACAAGGAGCAGACAGTGAGGCATTAGAAGATGAGGACGAAGACATGGTCTATGAAGATAGCCACTTGGTTCCTCTTGTTGGTGGCCTCCTCCATCTTGAGTTCTTAGCTAGGATCTAGTGGAGTAGGTCTGATGATGGAAGCAGTGGTGCTGTCACCTAAATTAGAGAAGTAGTGCCTATGGAGATTGGATCATGAGCTCCTTAATAAATAGATGTAAGCTTGCTTTGTACTCAACTGTGTGAAGAGGAGAAGAAAATCCAAGAAAGATGGAGGGAAGTGCGAAAGCATTACAATTGCCTTTGGATCTTGCAGGATTGAGCTAGAGTGGCCACGATGGTGATGAGTACCAGTCTGGTCACCGGTAGATCTATGCAGGCCCTTGCCGGTGAGGCGTACCGGCGCGGGGTACTAGCTTGTTGGCGGTGAGTGGCAATTTGCACCTCGTTGAGTAGGGGCAGTCACATAGTTCAACATGGGGAAGCAAGGAGCGGTGATGAGGAACAAGAGCTAGTGGCAAGGAGAAAGACATAGGGTGGGAGTGTGCTTTGTAAGCAACCGTTTCAGACATGGGAATGGAAGTTGTGCCCAACTTTGTAAAAATGCGCGGGAGTCCACACGTGGGCTTGGAAATTGATGAAAGTGTTACCATCTAGACCGTATGCAGGTGGCGGTGAAGGCTACCAGTGGTGGTGAATGGGTCCTACGAAGATATTCTAGAAGCCACCATGGCGCAGTCACCGCAGATGGCAGCGACTGTTGCCTGGTTGAGGGCATCACTCATTCTACCTGATTGTAAATCGTCACTCGTTCTACGTAATTGTAACTAGAAAAATGTTAGATTAAGTACAAAATAAAATAGAACTGAGTCCAACATTCAATAATAAATCTTTCAATAATATCTTATACCCAACATACAGTCTATGGGTCTAGGAATTGAAATATGACATTCCAGCGATCCTCATAACTTGCTTTGCTTTGGATAAGGGTCATTTGCATCTATCTCCTTAATACATTCAATCAATGATGGAGCTAGAAGCAACAACATTCTTCCATTTGCAAAGACCTTATGAGTTTGGGGATAACCCATTACCTGACTAAATAGGGGAATGGAGATGGGGAATAGCCTCATGAAACTTCCTCTAACATCCCCCTAGGAGTAGTGGGAGGAAGAGGAGAAGCATAGCAATGAGGACATCTATTCCCACATCTAGATTGCATTCCAAAGCCAGAATTACTCTGGCTCACGAATGTAATCCAGATGATGCTCGGGCCCTTACTCTAGTGAAAGCTCCGAAAGATCCACCGGTGCTAGGGCTCTTGCTCTAATGAAAGTCCTCCATGGTTTTGATTCTACATGCTCTAACCATGGATGGCAATCAGTAGCGAGACCGTACCATGGAGGCAGTCCTCCCTACCTTCACAAAACATCCTCTAACACCTAGGATGAGCGGACATAGCTACGCCCAGGTGATGGTGGAAGCTGATCTTGAAGGCCTTCTCCCAATGGCGCTGGAGTCGATGGAGGTCTAGGGTAGCCATGGAGATGGGAGACTAGGAGCAACTGAAGGGTTTCTAGTTTCTCCGATGGTTAGGGGCGACGAAGGTTAGGATCAAAGTGTGCTTAAGAGGCTTGCCTTACCTTTGCTTAAATAGCCCCACATCAAGATGCGAGCGGGGAAGGAACCGTCAAGATTTGGGACTTGCGTAGTCACCCACGTGGGTCATGAGCGACGGCGCGGCAAAGATGACAGCAAGTGGAAAATGAGGCGGTTTACGTTCACTTGCACATTTCATACTCATCTAAAGGCCAGTCTCAGTGGGACTTTTATTTTCATTAAATAGGCCATGTCTCCCACATGATCTTAGTGGAGCATGCTTCTCGTAGAATGGCGTTGGAAGTTGGATGGAGAAAATTGACTGCACCACGTGGCTAGTTGTGAGTTCCCACGCCACTTTGTAGAGGGTATTTAGCCCCTGCTCAGTCACCTCCCTTGGCCTCCTCCTCAATCAACATACATTGATCACTCTGCTCCACCTCTCTAGCCCTCTGGCTCACCGCTATCCACACACCATAGCTCCATCCATGGCACCCTGTGAGCCCTTGGATGGCTTCATTGCGCTCCGCATTGCGCGAAGTCAATGCCAGCAATCATGGCACTGAGGTGTCACCCCACATTGTTGATGGCGCTCCGTATCGACCTGGCCATTGAAATCGCTAGCCACCTCGCTATGACCTCAGAGCGGCCCATGAACGACCTCTATAGCCTACGGGCGACATGCTCATCCATGTGCCGCATCTATAGTGACCCTGCTATCGGTCGACGCTTAGCACTAGACCGGTGTAGTCGTGGGGTGATGTCACGAAATGATCTCAGCGACTACTATGCCCTCCTTCCTATCCTGACCCAACTCAGCAACCTAGAGGCTTGCTTGGGCACCAAGATACCAATCCTATTTGAGGAAAACCATAGCCCCTGGCCACACCTCGATGATATCATCTGCGCCACCAATGGCGGGCACAATCTAGCGGCCTATCTGGTCACCATATTCCTATATAGGCACAATGGCGTTGCCAGCGATGATGACACTGTGAGGTGGTACATGAGATGGGTCGAGGGAGAGGAAGAATGGCTGGCGGTGGCGGTAGTGGACCAATGAGTAGCTGGCTAGGCAACAAGGGGTGTGTGCTGTGCTGCCACCTGGCCACTAAAGTGATTTATGAAATGACATGGGGCAAGAAGTGGCTAATGCCACCGGCATAGGTGCGTGGAGATCTTCTGTGTGCAGGCGGCGCTTGCGGCGATGCAGACAGATGGGAAGGAAGGGATGTGTTTTTTGCAGCGAGGACTGTAGGCTTCACTGCGAATTTGAGATGTTCGCATGATATATTAGATCAGTGAATTAGTTAGCTTTTGATTTTCTATTGCTTTTGCTTTTTGTTGTTTTGTTCCAATTTTATTTGTAGTGTCCCGTAACTTGAGATGACTTAATAGACTATATGTACAATGGTTTTTCTTTTAAGTTGTCTCACAATAACTCACAATTCCTTAATTAATGCATCGAATAAAAATAGGAATGTGAGTTGCATGACAATAGAAACTTATACAATGGTACAACGTATGTTACGACACGAGCGGGGACTCACGTGACTCACGCACGGGCTTGGAAATTGAAATGATACACTCAAGACTCACGCACGGGCTTCAAAATTGACACGAAAGTGTTACCATCCACAGCGTCTATAGGCCATGGTGAAGGCTACCAGCGGTGGTGATTAGGGTTCTATGAAGATGTTAGAACCCAATAACGATGACCGTGTCATACGTGTGTTGACACAAAAATGTGGCGATGTGATCAACACATAGCAAGCTGGTAATCTGAGTGGAATGAGACCAGAGATCTGCTTAGCCTCAACATAGAACCAGCCGATTCTGAAAACCCAATGACGTGCCAGTCAATTTGACCTGCAATTGACAAGGAGAGAAAATCTTATCAGTAGTTTAAGGTAGAACATATCAGTTTTGCAGCAAACAGTTCTAAATATACGGCTAGATAGCTGATTCAATGAGGCTATCGACTAAATAGTCGATATCCAATGCATCCATAAGAAGCGATATAAGAAAGCATCATCGACTAAATGGAACATGATTGATATAAAGTGTCGAGCCGATAAGTTTGATGAAAAGAGTATAACATGCAAACAAATCGACTGTCTAATATAAATTAATCTACAAATAGTTTGAATCTAATCTATTATCATCAACAGTGAGGTTTGAATGGATCGATGCAGCTATGATAATGATAATAAACTAAAGCCAAAGAATCTATAAAACCATCTATATGTTGATAGATTCATGAAAACATGTATATGCGTGAGAGTATAAGCAAATCGACTAAAATAGCCAACGCAGTCATAGGAAACAAACAGAGTACATATCTTGATCCTGAACAAGACCACTAATCGATAATTTCTAATCTAAAGTCTTACTAGTGAGGTTCGACTGGTTCAATGCAGCTATGGTAGTGTCATTAGATTAGATTTCATTAACTAGTGAGTTTATTCAAGATCGAAACATGTCCTTGGATGCGTACTATGTTTGACTAGAATAGAGATAAAACAACCGATCTAGCGGAATTAAGCCATTAATTATAAGATTTGAAGCATGAACAGATCAAAGGACGACCAATTAAGATGATATGATGCTGATCTATCTCTATCTCAATCAGATGATTTTGTTATAATTAATAAAACATTAATTATAGCAAGTTGTGATTAATAAAATTTTTGATTAGTTTGTACTAGGAACAAACTATCAATGAATAAAATTTCTGCTTCTCTTTATGAATGTGTTTCCGAATTCGCTGAAATATAAATCAGATTGTCTTGGTGTGTGTTTTTGCTCTATAGGCGATACATATCGTATCGGCTTTTACCCTTAGGACTGATTTTTGAACTAAAGGCGATATCCTCCTGGTACTGGCTATTAGAGGCGATGACTAAACAAATCAGCTATCAAATATTAATCCAAACACTAGGATAATACTTCTTTAGGAATTTTCCATTGATTGCTCTATCAAACTTCTCTTCCCTTTCTAGCGTTTCCAAAATATAAGCATTGTCAGGCGCACAATGTTTAATCCAATAAGGACCTTCCCAATTAGACGACCATTTGCCAAACCTGCTGACTTTAGACCCAATCAACAATCTTACTTTCCAAACTAACTTTCCTTCACAAAACTATTTGTTCTTGACCTTTTTATTATAATGCCTTGCAACCCTTAATTTATTGGCCTCAATATTTTCAAGAATGCGTAGCCGATGACAACTTAAGTCCTCCAAATGATCCATCATAAGGTTTTTATTGATTTTGGTTGTCAAATCATTTTGCAATGTAACACGTCTTGATCCAGTCTGATCTCCCAAGGAAGAACTGCATTATGCCCATATACTAACTCAAAAGGTGATGATTTCATCGATCTATGGCAAGCCATCCTATATGCCCACGATGCTTCATTAAGTGGCAAGTGCCACTTCCTTGGTTACTCTTCAATTTTCTTCTTAATCAACTTAATCAAAATTTGATTGGATGCCTCTGCCTGGCCATTAGATTGAGCATAATAAGGAGAATAATTTAGCAATTTAATTCCCATACTGGCAGCAAAATCTCTGAATTTCTCTGATATAAACATTGTCCCTTGATCAATACTAATGGTTTGAGGAATCCCAAATCGATAAACAACATGTTCCCTAACAAAATCAACCATATTCTTTGAAGTTACTATTTTCAACGGAATCGCCTCAACCCACTTAGTAAAATAATCTATTGGTACCAATACAAACTTGTGCTCTCTACTTAAAGGTGGAAAAATCTGTCCAATCAAATCAATTCCCCAGCCTCAGAATGGCCATGCCTTATTTATTGGGTTCATAGCCGATGCAGGTGATTTTTGAACATTACCAAAACGTTGACAATCCTGACACCCCTTGTAATATTCAAAATAATCTTCTAATATTGTTGGCCAGAAATATCCAGACCTGTGAATAACCAATTTCATTATATAAGCCAATTGATGAGCTCAACATATTCCTTCATGTACTTCTCCCATCAATACTCTTGCTTCTTCTTGACTTAAACATTTAAGCAACACTCCATCAACTATTTTGTAATACAACTGATCATACAACAAAACATACTTAGTCAATTTATGTCTCAATTTTCTGGTAACCTTCTATGATGGATTCTTGAGGTAATTAGCTATTTCAACTCTCCAATCATTAGCTAAGGTCTCACTACTTAAGACTTCTTGGAACACTCGATAGCTTGATGCATTCTAAGCTAACCGATTGGCCTCTTGATTCTGTGCTCTTGGAATATGCTGAAGAGAAATAAGGGGAAACCCCTCAAGTAACTTTTGACATTCATCATAAAACCCCTTCAGAATATCATCTTTACATTCATACAGGCTAATCAACTAATTAATAAATAACTATGAATCTCCAAATATCTCAATTGACTCAGCCTTTACTTCCTAAAGAAGTTGAAGTCCCTTAAGAATAACTTCATACTCTGCTTGATTATTGGTGGTCATTGGTTTGGTTTGAAAGGCAAACTCAAAACTTGCCCTTCGAGGCAAAATAATAAGAATACCAATGCCACCCCCTTGTTTGCATGATGATCCATCAAAGAACAATGTCCAAGGCATAGGTTCGACATAGCCGATGCTTGGTTTATGATGTTGAGTAATGAAATCAGCCATCACTTGCCCTTTGACCACTTTAGCCATTTCATACCTCAAATGAAATTCTGATAATGCAAGAATCCACTTACCCATTCTCCCATTTAATATTGGCATTGACAACATGTGTTTGATCACATCAGCTTTAGACACTACTGTACACTTAGCCGATAATAAATAATGTCGTAATTTAGTGCAGGAGAAATACAAGCATAAGCATAACTTTTCAATAGGAGAATATCTTGTTTCTGGATCCAAAAGTCTTCTATTTAAATAGGAAACAACCCGTTCCTTTCGTTCAAACTCTTGCATCAAGGCCGATCCAATCGTTTGGCTATCAACCGACACGTATAACTTAAAAGGCTTACCTTGCTTAGGAGAAACTAGCACAGGTGGAGATTTCATATACACTTTTATCGCCTCAAACACTTTTTGTTGCACGTCACCCCATTTAAATTCTTGATCATTTTTAACTTCAACAAAGGAGAAAAAGGTAGAATCATATCTGACATATTTGAAATAAATCTTCTGATGAAATTAATCTTACCAAGCAAAGATTGTAATTCCATTTTATTAGTTGGAGGTACTATCTCATCAATTGCTTTTATACTTTTCTGACCAATCTCAATTCCTCTCTCGTGGACCATAAAACCCAAAAATTATCCAGCTGACACTCGAATGGCACACTTATTAGGATTCATCTTTAAACCATGTTTTCTTGTGCACTCCAAAATCTATCGTAGATTAGCCAGATCTTCTTTGTACCCTTTGGATTTCACCACCACATCTTCAATATAGATTTCAACAGTCTTGCCGATCATCTTATGGAAAATATAATTCATCGCCCTCTGATAAGTTGCACTAGCATTCTTCAATCCAAAAGTCATTACAATCCATTCAAATAAGCCGATTGCACCAGGGCACCTAAAGGCTATTTTCGCTATCTTCCTCGGCCATAAAAATTTGATTATAACCTGCATTACCATCCATAAAATTAATTACCTTATGTCTGGCTGCTGCATCTACTAACATATCAGCTATTGGCATCGGATAACCATCCATTAGTGTAGCCTTGTTCAAATCTCTAACATCAATACAGACTCTCAACTTCCCATTTTTCTTATATACAGGAATTACACTCAATATCCACTCTGCATATCGACAAGGTCAAATAAATTTTGCTTCTAGTAGTCTTTTAGTCTCCTTAATGTCATCGAGAACATTTGGATTAAATCAACTTGGAGCTTGTTTAAATGGCTGATATCCAAGTTTGATTGGCAACCAATGCTCAACAACTGATCGATCTAAACCAGGCATTTCATAATATTCCTAAGCAAAACAATCTTTAAATTCCTTTAATAAATTTATCAATTCTTGTTTATACTTAGGATTTAATTTAGCACTCACATACGTCGCCCTAGGCCAATCTCGAAGACCAATATCTATTTCTTCTAACTCATCAACCGACGTAAAGCCATGTCCTAGTTTACCATCTGTACCATCTATTGGATTATCCATTAAAACAAACTTTTAGAGCCGACTGCTTGGATCGGCTGTTAGCCTTCATCATTGATCCTAATGAAGCCTCATTCCCATTGCTTGCCAGAAAAAAACTCAAATTCTTCTAGTTCCCAATACATTGGATCAGCTGTTGCTATACTCACAGAATCATCAACATGAACTAGCTCAACATTGTTTCCATGCCACTTAATCAAACATTGATGCATAGTCGATGGTACACAACAATTGGCATGAATCCAATCACGACCAAGGAGTAAATGGTATGAACCCTTTCCATCGATGACAAAGAATGTTGTGAGCAAAGTCTTGCTTCCAATTGTTAATTCAACATTTATTGCCCCCTGGTCTCGGACGCATTACCCCCAAAATCCTTAAGCATCATGTCAGTCTTAATTAGATCTTCTGGTCCTTTACTAAGCTTGCAAAAAGTAGTATGAGGCATCAAATTAACAGAAGCACCTTCATCAACCAACATTTTACTCATCGGCTTCCCATCGACAAAACCTTTCACATATAAAACCTTCAAATGCCAATGCTTAATTGGTTTATCAAATATAGCTAGTTGTATCAATGTCAACTAGGTTGCCATCTCTTCATACTCTAATTCATCAAAATTCGAATAAACTTCTTGATCTGCTAGAGCTTTAAATTTAAATGGTAAAAGAAAAGCCATTTGAGTATTAGCCGATGGTTGACCCTTATCGGCTATTTGTTTAGCATGCCATACTTGCGGTTTACTAGACTTCTAAGCCTACTCTAATTCTCTGCTCCTTAGATGTTGTACTCTTCTCTTTTGACTTATTGTTAAACCTCCTGGACACCACTATCCTTCCTGCCAAACATACTCTTCATCATCTTCTTCTTCATAATTGGCCCAATTCTGATCAACAACTCGCTTTTCAAGCCGATCATCAATGCTTCTATTTTTTAAGCGCTGATCTACATCATTACATTCATATTCAGTTCGATCATGGATATACCAGCGGTTAACTTGAGATTGCCTAAACTCCCAATATTATTTGCTACATTCTGGGCAATTATTTCTAGTAGGCAATCTCAAACCTTTGTTCCAACAATGTCTGAAGAAAGGGCAATTCCAATGTGACTCGGCTTGTTCTCATTCATATCTATCTTCTTCTTGTTGATGTTGAGATTCCTTCTCTTCTAACCAGCGCTAATAATCTTTCTCCTTCTACCATTGCCATTTATTCAACATAATTTGAGATGTAACATGTGGTCTCATCGCACCATCTCTCGATGTTTCTCTCTGTTCATATCGGCTCTTTTGTTGGTCACGATACCTTTTGATTTCTCTATATTCATCAGCTGTTATTTGCATCTCTGGATCAACTATTCCATTTTCTCTGGCCCTAGATGATGTTAAAACTTTAGCTTTCCCTTTGAACAACTTAGCATCAACCATACAAATTTAAGCTTCCCTTGTTGAATAGCCCTTTAAATATGCTGTCGAAAAATCCTACAATCATTAGTTGTATGAGAAGTAGTGTTATGGTACTTGCAGAACTTCTTATTTTTCAACTGATCAGGAGGTAATATAACATGATTGGCAGACAGTTTAATCTATCCCTCATAACTCTCTTCAACTTCTTTTCCCTAAGGATTTAGAACCGTTACTATCTTTTTACCCTAATTCCATTTAGCTATAGCAATTTCTTCTTCATCATCATTCTCATCGACTAAATATGTATTATAAGCTTCAGCGATTGTAGCATTCTTCTGGAATCGGGTATCTCTGCGCATATTCTAGAATTGGCTATTATGTGCTGCCACCCATTGAGCCAATTGACCTAAATTATCAAATTCTTGCCCAAGCAAATTTTCTCTCCATGTTGGCAACATTCCTTAAACAACTAACATAGTTAGCTGATCATCAGTCAAATTCAATGAAAAGCATAAGTTTCTTGTTTCTTGGAACCTCTGAAGGAACTTAGCACCTGATTCATTAGCTCTCTACTTTATAGTTGTCAGATCTATGATTTTTTCTTTCCCCTGTCCTAGTGTATAAATATGTATGAAATTTCTTTTCAAGATCACTCCAATTGGCAATAGAATTAACCACTAATGATGAAAACCATGTGAAAGCTGGTCCTGACGGGGAAAAAGAGAAAAAACAAACTTGATGCGCTTCCTCAATAGAGACGTCACCCAACTGAGTAAGATATTGACTGACATGTTCTATTATACTTGTGCTATCTTGACTAGTGAATTAGCAAATTATGGAAGCCTATAATTCATAGGAACAGCCACTAAATCATACCACTCTGGATATGGATGTTTGTACGAAAAAATCTGCCCTGTTTTGTTTTAAACCAAACTAATTTTTCATCATTTCGGTTACTCTAAGCAATAATTCATCAGCATTTGAGTTTGAATTTCCTGGCAACTGCTGACCCATATGCATATTTAAATTATGAGTGCCTTGATATCCTGGATTTGGAATCATATTGAGAGTATTATAATCTAAACCATAATAATATCCTTATGGGATCTCTATCTGTCAAGCCCCTTGTTGATTTATTGCTTGAAACCTCTGATTGAAAATAATAGGATCTATATCTCTATGAATTCTTTGAACCAATGGTGCTATTTTTTGAGCCGACGGTGGTATTTGGACTGATGTACCAAAATTAGCCATCTAATTCTAAACTTGCCGTATCATCTGTTGCACATGCTGCACTGATGATCTAGGATTATATTGCATTTGATTAGTAGTAGCACCCTGAATTTGCTCAAACAAATTCTGAATTGCCTAGGCATCATCACCCTTAGCTAATGTTGCTTCTTGATGGCTAGTACTAGCTTGATTAGTCCCCTGAGTCAACGGATGTAGAATAATGTAATAAGCCGGTCCAACTTGATCAAGTGGAAATCCATGAAACACCTCCTTCATGGTATTGTGGAATATATTCAAGAAAGTTGTATTATGATTCAGCATTGCATCATGAACAGATTTGTTGACAGCTTCTACAAAGAAATGCCTATCATCAGCTTCATCTGTATCTCACTGTCCATGCATCAAAACTCTCGGCAGTCGATATTTTTGAATAACTTTATTGTCACATGTTTTGGTGTATGACAACAAACACTTGTTCGGAAACTCTTCTATAGCTTTACCACTGACATCTTTATCCTTAGCAGGCAAGTCTTCATAAGGTACCATAAGAATATCTTTGTTGTTGTGAACCGCCATGACGATTGTGGTCCCACCGAGCATGCCAAAAAAGTGTGTTGACACAAAAATGTGGCGATGTGATCAACACACAGCAAGCCAAAAATCTGAGTAGAATGAGACTAGAGATCTGCTTGGCTTCAACATAGAACCAGCCAATTTTGAAAACCCAACAACGTGCCAGTCAATTTGACCTATAATTGACAAAGAGAGAAAATCTTATCAGTAATTTAAGGAGGAACATGTCAGTTTTGCACCAAACAGTTCCAAATGTACAGCTAGATAGCCAATTCAATGAGGCTATCGACTAAATAGTCGATATCCGGCACATCCATAAGAAGCGATATAAGAAAGCATCATCGGTTAAATGGAACATGATAGATATAGAGTGTCGAGCCGATAAGTTTGATGAAAAGAGTATAACATGCGAACAAATCGACTGTCTAATATAAATGAATCTATAAATAGTTTGAATCTTATCTATTATCATCAACAATGAGGTTCGATCAGATAGATGCAGTTATGATAATGATAATAAACTAAAGCCAAAGAATCTATAAAACCATCTATATGTTGACAGATTCATGAAAACATGCTATATGCGTGAGAGTATAGGCAAATCGGCTAAAATAGCCAATGCAATCATAGCAAACAAATAGAGTACATATCTTGATCATGAACAAGACCACTAGTCGATAATTTCTAATCTAAAGTCTTACCAGTGAGGTTTGACCAGATCGATACAGCTATGGTAGTGTCATTAGATTAGATCTTATTAACTAGTGAGTTTATTCAAGATTGAAACATGTCTTTTGGATGCGTACTATTGTTCATTGGAATAGTGATAAAACAACCGATCTAGCAGAATTAAGCCATCAATTATAAGATTTGAAGCATGAACAGATCAAAGGACGACCAATTAAGATGATATGATGCCGATCTATCTCTATCTCAATCGGGTGATCTTGTTTTAATTAATAAAACATTAATTATAGCAAGATCAATAACTAGGGAATCAATAAAAACAGCAAGGAAAATCTTACTAATTTTAGCAGACTCGATAACTGGTGATATTGTATTAAACAACAAGTTATTTAACACAAGATCGATAATTTTGATCTATATTATGATTCATAAGAGATCAATCAGCTGATGCAGCCTTACAAACTACGATACAGATCGATAACTAACTTATATTATGGCTCATAAAAGACCAATCCGTTGATGCAGCTTTACAAGCACAATACAAGTCGTGACAGTACTCAAGCAAGTTGGAGGTCGATCAGTCGATGCAGCCCTGTTTGCTGAAGAACTTGTCAAGATCAATAGTACTCCTACTAAAAAGATTGTATTGATTGAATGTTTGTCTCCCTTTATAATAACCAGGGTCTAATATTTATACCCGAAACCTAGACAAAAATCATACTCAAATACGACTCATTATAATTCTTGGAATAAAAGAAAACTTCCTAACTTAATAATAACTTGGACCCCAATTTTCCATATTTATAGAGTCCAACACATCTTCCTGGCGCCATTCAAGTATCGCCCATTAACGTCGTCTGCTGACGTCATCCGCAAAATAGCCGATTCTGACATTACATCTAAATCAACTGATACTGATTCTCATCTAATCGATTCCTTGACGACACAATCCTGGAAGCTTTGAGTTTCCGCGTTCTTCTTCCCAAATTTTGGTGTAAACAATGTGTCAAAGGTGCACAAATGGAACGTCCCAAGCAACAGTAAACACAAATATGTTCAAAGTTCAAACTCAGATTAAATAGTAGTATGAACAAATTTTGTACAGGATGCAGAGGCATATTACAATCCAACTAATCACGGGGAGCATTAAGAATGATGTTTGGTACATCCATCACGGCCGACACAGCCATGGCCATGGGCTGAAAGTAGACGATGAGGTCCTCTCAATTGTGAAAGGACGACCGTGGCAAGAACCCCAGCTCCAGCCCATGCAAGCCCCCACGCCAAAGTTGGGGGCAGCCAGGGCCCCCACGGCACCTTGGCGAATGTTGTAGTTGGTCACCTCCACGACCTGCACCGACAAGGCATGAAGACGCTCCTCCATTGTCGCTGTTGGTATTTATTAATGTGTCACTTGTATTAAGTAGTCACCCTATGTTGTTTATATTCCTTTGCATCTTTTACTAGGTTGTCATCCCTAGTGTTGGTGCTAGAAATGCTTGTTGGTACTACCTAGTGCCACTTCTAGAATCACACTAAGAAGTACTTCAACATTTCATGTGACTAGAAAGAATATATATAAATGAAAGGAATATGCAAGCACATAGATAATATACCATTGTAGCACTTTACCCAAGAGTATTACAGGTATTGTTATTTATATTTTTACCATAGGGAAGGTCTAATATAGACATGTATTGATAACCTATGCTATTAATGGAGAAGTAAACCATAACCAATATCCTACTCATGATGGGGGTAATTCATAGGATAAATTATGTATATGATAAGTATGGATTAATGATAAATCACTCAGAGTACTCCTTTCTATGGCATTAGCATGGTTAAGTAGAATATTAGAGGAATAATACCTAGGTCATTCTTAAGTACAAGTCAAAGCATACGTTGATTAGTGCAATTACACCTAGTAGTCATGACTAAGGTCATCTTTATGTCTACACATAAGGGATATTACAAAGGAAGATTAAGAACAGAGCTTGTTCTTCCTTTGTAACCAGACCCTACATGCACATATATTTGAGGAGTGGTCTACAAAGAACTCAACTGGAGTGTCACATCCATGATCTACCACATGACCCAGAATATAGGGTGTATCCGCAGGTAAACAACGTATAAGCACCATGCTTATGCAATGTTGACCACTCTCCCCATGTACACCAGAGCGAGCGCTATACGAACTTATGCATAAACATAATGATAAACTAGCTATACTAAGTATATAATCAAAATGAATGATGAACATTATAACTAAGAACATGAATATTGTGAATACCAATGTTGTCATAACAATTGTAGTAAACATATAAAAGTAATGGGAGATACAAAATAAAGGGGGTACAAAGATTATACCAAACCACGCTCTTGATAAGATCAGGAATCCAAGCGAAGCCTACTTGCCTCCCTCTAGACCTAGCCTAACTAGCTATGCCCTAGAATATTGTGGAGCTCTAAGGATGATTAGGGTTTCTATCTTCTCAAATGACTTATCCAATGCCTAAGGGAGGGGTAGAGGCTGGTATATATAGGCGGAGCGTCAATCTTGAGCCCTTAGATCAAACCGACTTAAAGGACAGCATAGATGCAACCTAGGAGGCGGTGGAGAACCAACATAACAATGAAGGCTAACATGTGGGCCCTAGGGGGTCGAGCGGCCTGTGGGTGGGGCCAATCGGCCCCACCTGGTAGCCACTTGGGCTCCACCTCGGTGTGGAGTCTTCTTGAGTCTTCTAGAGTCTTTTGGTGTCTGTTTCACTATGGATAAGCGCAATTAATTCTAACATATAGGTCCACCTTGATGGTTTTCTGAATAAACCCTATAGAAAATACAGATTCACCAAACCTCGTGGAATTTGTTAGTTTAAACCCGTAGACCCTTGTTGGTGATCATATTTATGCCCTTATACATATATTGATGGTTTATAATGGTTATTAACTGCCATCAACAAACTTCCCCAAGCTTAACCTTTGCTAGTCCCTTAGCAAACCTAAACTTAGTAAATGGATTAGGAGTTGCTTCAATGCTTTCACTCCTCAAAAGTACACATGCGTTCAAACAAGAATTCTCCTCTGGATTAGAATGAACCGATATGACTTTCAAACTTACCCATATTACCTTCAACAATGGGGCTTGTGGCCTTCACTTGGGTCTTGAGCAATTGAAAGACAGAATGATCAAGTCAGACACTATGTCTCAAGTTCTTTGCTCAACCATTATTTCGGAGTTTTTATAGATTTTCAAAATAAAACTCAGAGCTTCCATTATTTGACACTCTCAAGTCTCTCAATATATATGGTATTTGTGGATCGTTACCAAGGCAATAGTAGTGTTATGCCTTTCTTTCTTCCTACAACTAAAGCTTATGTGGAGCTCATAGGAGTGGAGAAAGCATAAAAGAGCATACTTGCGATACATGTATTATAAAGTCAAACCTCAGATCCAAAGAGAGTTAAGTCATACAATCAAATCAAGATGTTAATATATGTGGATGTATGTGGTGAATATATATAGTGGCTAACCTATTTCTACTATGCTCTTTGAAAACATATCTCTCTTTTGAAACTTGGAAACAACTTTGCAAGAAAACATGGGCTATCTTATTCATCTTTTTCTTCTTTTTTTAGGTGGGCATCTGAGTACCCATTGTTTTTAATATCTTGGACACTTGTCCATTTTTTCATCTCTTTTTTTTCTTTTTCTCTTTTTTTATGAATAACTTTTGCATAGCCCATGTCACTTTTCTGCAACAAAACTTTTGAGAGATAGCAACAAGAACTTGGAGCATTTATTTGGTGGAAATCCTATCAGGCATATTTTTGGTGTTTACTCCCAATATAGGAGTAAAACATTTTTGGTGGATCTAGATGGAATGGCATGTTGTTGCGCCTACCCCCAGTGTAGGAGTAATGCATATTTGGGTGTTATGTACGTGGTCTTGATTTTAAGAGCATGACAAACCTCTCATAAGGGTCAACAAATCTTGACTCAACTCAGTGCAAAACAAGCAGCATATATGTGGAAGTTTTCCTAATCTAAATATCATGTATGGCATTGGTAGGAATTCAAGTTTTGTCATATAGGAGCTCATCATGTAAGGTTTTCATATTTTTCAAAAGATAAATCTTCAGGACTTTAGTATCACTTGGAACAAGATAAACAGTAGCTCAAACCTTCTCATATCATATCCGTCTATTACCTCGACTTAGATCAAGCATACGCTAACCACAAGTTTCAAGCTCAGGGTAAATTCTTATATCAAAATAGTCTTATCCAAAACTCGGGAGAATTCTATGATCAAAACTAGGTACTTGAAAGGAATTACGACAGAGCAATTATTCATCATTTCCATTGCAAGAGATTATCTCCAGAGTCCATTTATTTAGCTCTTAAAAAACATAATACTAAACACATTTTTATTTTATTTTCTCATCATTTTTTAGATCACACCTTACTAAAATATATATAAGACAAAGATAAATTTTTATTTTTCCTCTGTTATGCATCTTTTTATTTTAACTAGTATATAGTACGAAGCAAACTCACTTAGTAGTGAAACCAAAGGAAAAAGAAATATTTAGCTAGATACATGGGGGATGCTTTTCCCCAAGTTGGATGTTGTCATGGTTGAATGTTGAAGTTGAGTTATCCTTCTTAGAGCAGATTTGCCAGCGGATGCCCATCTCGTCCATGATTAGAGAGAGATGAAGACGACTGGGTGAACTTGCTCTTGATCATATCATCCTACAAAATACCATCAAGAATACCAAAACTCGTGGAATGGATTAGGATAGAAGGGTTAGCGGTCAGCCATTCGCAGATTAGTCATTCTTGAGTTTTAGAAATATTTTCTTATTAGCAGAATTTTTGCAGGATGTTTGTCTAATAATTTTGGATTTTCTAATTTTTGATATGCAGAAACAAAAATATGTATGCATGGTATTTTAATTTTTATGCCAACACAGTGAATATTCCCATGGGTATTTACACCGTAGATCTATTCACCTAGGGCTTAAGATTTATAATGCAATGATAAAACTTTTTACTTTCTTTTCTTAAATATAATGCTAGTACAGAAAAGTAAATATGCTAAAGTGATAAGAATTCATGCAATGCTAGAAAGTAAATATGGATAACTACCGATGTTACCTCCTAGCGAGGGTTCAGATTTTAAGTCCTCCGGACAGGACTTGACTGGAGAAAGTCCTTTTATTCTCTAGGTGCATCTGTCGGTCCTGAAGATGGAGACCTTGATGGTTGCACCTCTTGTGATGGTGTCTCTAATGATGTCACCTTTTCCTTCCACACCTGCTTGGTCTATGGATTCGTCTTTGGCGGAGTAGGTTCATTGTTCACAGGTTCTTCAAGTTCTTTATCTTCCTTCCATTCATTCTTGGGGGATTGATTCTTCCAGTGTTGGGATGATTGATGTCTCCTCCTAGGGTGGGACTTCTTGGGCTGCTCATAAGTGGTGTAACTATTGAAATAACAGCGTACCTTTTCTCCAGGGAATTGGAAGTGGACTTGTCTAGATCTAACATAGATGATCGCATTGGAGGTGTTAAGGAATGGTCTTCCAAGGATGATGGGTGTATCATCTTCTTCTTCACCATGTCTAGAACCATGAAGTCGGTAGGGGCATAGTGATCATGTATTCTTAGCTTGACATCTTTCGCCATTCCCTCCAAAAATCAGATTGATTGGTCTGCCATCTGCAATTGCATATATGTAGGGAACAAAGGTTCGTCACCAAATAAGTATTCATACATTACATTTGAGATTATGTTTACACCTGATTCAATGTTGCAGAAGGTCTTATGGAAAATTCTTTGTCCAATGGTACACTCGATCATTGGTACGCCTAGATCATCCTTCTTAGCAAGGAATGGTGAAGCAAGGAGGTGGTCATACTCTGATCGGAGTGTGTTGATCATGTTAACTGATTCTTCTTGTGGCTGCCTGACCTTGTTCTTCCTCCTTCTCTTGTTGTTCTTCTTCTTGGTCACTATTGTCTCTTTGGGTAGGTATGGCATCTGCGGATGTCGAGGAGATTGCAAGATGCAATTCTTGAAAGAAAACTTCTCCTTTCTATCCTTGTTTGTGAAGCAGATCTTAGCACTGTCTGCGTAGATGATGGCTTTTGTGGTGCTTAGGAAAGGTCGACCCAAAATAATGGGTACCCCTACATCTCCACCTATTTCCAAAACCACAAATTCTACAGGAACATATGATTGTCCCACTCGAACAATGGCGTCTTGAAGAACTCCCTTGGGGTAGCAGAGTGGTTGATCTGCATGTTATAAACACATATTTGTGTACAACAAAGTATCTCCATTAATTTTATCATAGATTACCTTAGGCATGATGTGGACACTTGCTCTGAAGCCATAGATAGCTTATTGGAAAATGTGTGGTCCAATGGCGATGGGGATGATAGGTCTCCCTAGATCGCTCTTCTTTTCTGGCAAAGTATAATCTATCCACCTTCCCATCAATGGTTGTATACAGTAGTATGCTGCATTATGAATATCAACAAGTTTTGTAGTTTCTAAATCTTATGGTTGCCCTAGAATCTTACCTTTGTCGGATGGAGGAATAGCAGTTGCCAGCTAAGCTATTTGTGATTCTACCATTTTCTTAAAGCTATGTTGCTTCTTAATGGCAGAAGCAATGCTATCCATTCTATTATTTATGTTCTCTAGAATTTTATCATTGGTAGCTACCCTTTTAGATAATCCCTCCATAAGTTTGGATTGGCTAGAAATCAATTCTCTCAAGGGTGGTTGATTGAAATTATTGAAATTATTACCTTGAGGGTTACCTTGGTAGTTCAGCCTTTGTTGTTGATTCCATCCTTGATTCTATTAAGGACAAGAGTAGTTGTTGTTGACAAAGTTCTCATCCTCATGGGTCTTAGGGCAGTTGCTTCCTAAATGCGTAGTGTTTCCACACTCTTCACATGTCATGCGGGAATCATGAATGTGCATGACTTCTTGCTGCTCAATGGCTCGATCTTCGAGCTTCTTCATCAGCAGATCCATCTTGATAGACAACATGTCTACCTCCTTGAGTTGATGCATACCTCCACCTCTCTTGCAAGTCTAAACACATTCTTCATTCCAACATTGGTTGGAAGACATCTTTTCCACAAGAGCTATTGCAGCTAGTATGGTGAGTGATAGGAATGCACCTCAAGTAGCAACATCCATAGTCTCATGGGTACTATTGGTCAACCCATGGTAGAAAGTTTGCATGAGTAGCCAATTCTCCATCCCATGATGAGGGCATTCTACTATGTAATCTTGGAAGCGTTCCCATGCCTCAGAGACAGATTCATCATGTTGCTGCTAAAAACCTAAAATTCTCCCACGCTAAGCAATGGTCTTGCATGTGGGAAAGAACATGGCTAGAAAGGCAGTGGAGCAGTTATCCCATGTAGTATTTCTATTTTTGTTGGCATAGAACCATTGTTTTGCCTTCTGAAGTGTGAAAATGGAAAGAGGCAAAGTAGTATGGCATCTCTGGTCACTCCCTTGATGGTGAAAGTGCTACAGATCTCTAGGAAGTGTTGGAGATGTGCACTTGCATCTTCATATGCCTTTCCACAAAACTGGCTTTCTTGCACCATGTTGATGAGAGCTGGCTTGAGCTCAAATCCATTGTCTCCAATGTTGATTGTTGGTCCACTATGGATGTTGGCTATAGTTGAAGCAGAGAATTCTTAGAGAGTCTTGTTTGCCATGGCTTTGAATTCTGGTGTTAAGCTCGCCTTATTTGGTTGTCTTCTAACTCTAAAGCTAAAACTTTTTTGAGTTTAGCCTTAGTTTTCCTAAGTAATGCTTCTGGATCATCAACATAGTTTGTTGAAAGGTCAAAACCGATCATACATTACCCTGCATAAAGATACACAAGTAGACAAATCAAGGGTAAGCTTGCTTGAGCAGAGGTCAATGGTTATTTCGATCACATCAATAAGTATAAGTGTATCAATACTTCCTTTTCCTAGCTACGTTCCCCGACAACGGTGCCAAAAATACTTGTTTGTATTTATTAACATGCCAGTTGTTTTAAGTAGTCACCCTATGTTGTTTACATTCCTTAGCATCTTTTACTAGGTTGTCATCCATAGTGTTGGTGCCAGAAATGCTTATTGGTACTACCTAGTGCCACTTCTAGAATGACACTATGAAGTACTTTAATTTTCATGTGGCCAGAAAGAATATATATAAATGAAAGGAATCTGCAAGCACACAGATTACCATTGTAGCACTTTACCCATGAGTATTCCAGGTATCATTATTTATATTTTTACCACAGGGAAGGTCTGGTACGGACATGTATTGATAACTTATGCTATTGATGGAGAAGTAAACCATAACTAATATTCTACTCATGATAGGGGTAAGTCATAGTATAAATTATGTATATGATAAGTATGGATTAATGATAAATCCCTCAAAGTACTCCTTTCTATGGCATTAGCATGGTTAAGTAGAATATTAGAGGAATAATTCCTAAGTCATTCTTAATTACAAGTCAAAGCATACGTTGATTAGTGCAATTACACCTAGTAGTCATGTCTAAGGTCATATTTATATCTACACATAAGGGATATTACTAAGGAAGATTAAGAACACATCTTGTTCTTCCTTCGTATCTAGACCCTACTTGCACCTATATTCGAGGAGTGGACTACAAAGGACTCAACGAGAGTGTCACATCCATGATCTACCACATGACTTGGAATATAGGGTGTATCCGTAGGTAAACAACATATAAGCGCCATGCTTACACAATGTCGACCACTCACCCTATGTACACCAGAGCGAGCGCCATATGAACTTATGCATAAACATAATGATAAACTTTCTATACTAAGTATATATATAATCTAAGTACATGATGAACATTATAACAAAGAATATGAATATTGTGAATACCAATGTTGTCATAAATATTGTAGCAAACATATAAAAGTAATGAGAGATACAAAAGAGAGGGGGTTCAAAGATTATACCAAACCACGCTCTTGGCAAGATCAGGAATCCAAGCGAGGCCTACTTGCCTCCCTCTAGACCTAGCCTAACTAGCTATGCTCTAGAATATTGTGGAGCTCTAAGGATGATTAGGGTTTCTGTCTTCTCAAATGACTTATCCAATGCCTGAAGGAGGGGGGGTAGAGACTGGTATATATAGTCCGGAGCATCAATCCTGAGCCCTCAGATTAAACCAACTTAAAGGAAGGCATAGATGCAACCTAGGAGGCAGTGGAGAACCGACATAACAACGAGGGCTAACATGTGGGCCCCAAGGGGCCAAGCAGCCTATGGGTGGTTCCAGCCAGCCCCACCTGGTAGACACTTGGGGCTCTACCTTGGTGTGGAGTCCTCTCGAGTCTTCTAGAGTCTTCTGGTGTCCATTTCACTTTGGATAAAGCGCGATTAATTCCGACATGCAGGTCCATCTTGATGGTTTCTGGATAAACCCTGCAGAAAATATAAATTCCCCAAAACTCATAGAATTTGTTAGCTTAAACCCATAGACCCTTGTTGGTGATCATATTTATGCCCTTGTACATGTTATATTGATGATTTATAATAGTTGTTAACTTCCATCAATACACGCCACCGCACGAATGACTATGACTGCTGCCTAGTTGAGGGCATCAAAATGGCGGCGAGCGGGCATTGTTGTCAGCATCCCGGTGAAGGAGGATCACCTCCACCAGCTGCTAAGCCAGGTCATCATTGGCCCGACGTAGCTCTGCCGTCTTAGCCTATGCAGTGTGGAGCTACTCCTCAATGGCTAAAAAAGTGACAAGAAAACCCAATAACTGAACACATGATGTCGCATCGCATGAAGTGAAAGACCAAGATCATGCCCAATATGACTTACTAGCAAGCCGTGCCTAGGCCTAGTCGGCCGTAGCCTCCGCCATGGCCATTTCATGCTTCGACATGACAAGTGCTGTCTGCATGGTGTCGAGGCAAAGATGTAGTCGGTGCGCCTCTTGGCTCTCCTCCCCAAGGGTGGATCAGGGTGATAGTTGCGGTGATGCCGTGGTGCCTCCCGCATTAGTGGTAAGCACGATGCCAGATGTGCCATGGAGATAGCACTGTACAATGGGGGAGCATCAAGAACACCAGTGTAAGATAAAGTACAAGAGCCATACTTAATTACCCATATTCCCATCACAAACTATAACGAAGGAGGGGTGGACCTTCGAACACCCTCTCCTTCGATGAGTCTTCCCTTGGGCACTTCTGCAACTCCGCCATTGGACGAGATTTAGAAGATGGGGTGTGTGGGTGGTAAGTGTAATGAGTTTAGAAAGGAATCATACTTGCTACCCTGCTTTTGTCGAAGGATATATGGGTGAGCTAGGCGTCCGTTGGATTTCCTACGAATGCACCAAGACAGAGTAGGAGTTAAGGTGGGCCACATCTCCCATGATCTTAGCGGAGCATGCTTCTCCCGGAACAGCGTTGGAAGTTGGATGGAGAAAATTGCAAAGAAATAATATGTCTAAAAATGCAAATGTTAAGAATGAAATGATATATAGTTAAAAGTATGACACCCTCATGAGGCAACATTTTGTTAAAAAAGTAAATCTTTATTCATAAGTCCAGTAGGTTACAATCGAAAGGTGTACAATAACACAGATGTATCCAAGACTATCGGGTGTATAATAACAAAGACCTATCGAGTACAGAAAACAACCTATACTCGACTTTGATGTCACAAAACTTCCACTAACATCACCCAAGAAGGGGCATGTAGCGGAGATTGAAATGACAGTGTTGTAGTCGTAGGTGCTCTAATGAAGAGAGCCGACATGACACCCACCTCACAAAGCTTCCACTTGCATCCCCTAGAGGCAAGGGTTGTAGCGGAAAGCACGAGGAGAAGGAAGGAAAACAAGTGTTCCCTTGCACCATCACATCTTCAAGCACTCCCTTGTTGCACCATCACATCTGCATCTATGATGTGGACAAAGTTCGCATTAGCATCATGACGAAGCTCCATGGAAGCATGCTTTCTTCCCTATCTTCGCAAAACTTCCACTAACACCAAGGAAACAAGGGGACATATAGCCACTCATAGGTGTTGGTAAAAGCTGATCTTGAAAGCCTTCTCCCAGTGGCACTGGAGTAGATACAGGACAAGGAAGAAGGCCATGGTGACAAGAGACTACGTGGAACTCAAGGTTTTCTCTAGTTTTTCTAATGTTAAGGGAGGAATAAGGATTGGAGTTTGGCAGATAGGCTCCCCTTACCTTGGGTTAAATAGCCCCACCTTAAGATGCGTGCAGGGAAGACAGCGCGGACCATTTGATTCCCTGTCACATTTTCTTCCTCGTCTATAACAATACTCAATGAGGCGCATATATAATGTGGATGCATTATAGTATAGTGCTTCTTCCTTCTTCATTGTCATGCAAGCCTTCCTCCTCTCAGAGTAGGGTGATGTTAGACTAATGCTTAATCACCGTATGAAATGGCGACGGGAGCTATAAACACCACCATAACATATTGTTTGCGTCAGAAAAATAAACTAATTTGCAAACACAACAAAGATGGCACACTAGTTTAGTTGCAATAATGACAACATCCATCCTAGATGAAATTAACATGGCCATAGACAATCAAACAACATTGGTTCATTTGAACATGTCGTGACACAGAGATACATCAAATGGAGCTTTATTCACTATTCTGCTAATGACTCCAAGAACAAGAACAAGGGAACATAAGGAAGAAAGTAAGGTCTACTCATAAACCATGATAGGACTTTATGTCTACCATAGCTATGGTCCACACTGGAAGGGATGACATTAACTTTTCTTTGTTCCATGTCATATGCGATGATTCTTCTTTTTGCCCCAACAAAGAAAATTAAATTCCATTCTGGGTGAACTGTAATCGCCGTGTATTCCAAATCATAATCCATGTAACCAAATTTAATATTAGTCTTTCCAAACACCTGTAGTGTGCTAACAGTATGCTTCAATGTCCATTTATTAGTAGCATAGTCTTCAAGGATCTAGACTAAAAGTTGGGACATATTGTGACCACCCTCACCACCAACAGTACATACACACAAGTGACCCTGAGCTTGATGGATGGAGGGTAGAGTACCATGAGGTCTAGGAATTTTCCTCCATGTCTTTCCCTCCATATCCACAATAAGTATTAGAGAGTACCGCATAATGTGCAGACAAATGTTAAGAAACACACTTGCTAGTCTTGAACGTATCACATTATCAATGTCGTGGCCCCATTCAAATTCCTTAAAGATCCATCCTACAGTTTGAGACGAGTAGATATACACACCTAGGCACTCAAGGTCCTCCTTCTCCACAAATTCAATCACATGGAAGTGCGAGGAGGGTGTCGGATTGAACCCCAAATGAGCTTGACCAACAGCATGGATGCTAGGCGGTAGTACCCACAAATTCTTGGTTGCTGGATTACTGATGACATAGCGGGATCCAGCAGCCTCAACGCATAAGCATAGGATGAGACCATTGCAGCAATCTAAGATAGCTACTTTGTCAATGGGGTAGGGCAAGAAGGACAAGTCAGGGCATTCATCGGTGATGCTGGTGAAGTTTTGCTCACCTCTCTCGCTGTCGTAGAAGAAGCCGACCATAGTCTAGGGTAGCACCTTATGGTTGTGGGAGATGAGGTGGTTCTAGGAGCGACAGACACATTTGTAGCTAAACAAGGAGAAGGTGGGAAGGCGATGGAGGATCTCTAGAACAACATCCTCTATGAGGCTAGCTAGTGTGTTCCGGTTGTTGGGGGCCACCTCCATTTTGAAGAGCCTGTGATCGTTAGTGTGTAGTAGGATGAGAGCTTCCTTAGTAATGAGATCACTAAAGAGGAAAATAATCCAACAAAGATCCATTAGTGAAGTGTGAAAGCATTACCCTTACCTTTGGATCTGGCGGTGGAGTGGCGCGAGGCGTGCAATGGCTCAGACAAATTGTGTGAGACGAATAATGCGCCAACCTTGAAGATGGAGAAGTGGAAGTAAAACGGTGATGCAACTATGCTATGGGTAGTTGGAAAATGGAGAAATAACTCATGCTGAATTTACTACCACCAGTACATCAAACGGTTGTGTAGGGCTGGCTACCATAATGCTAATCCCAGTTGGCTCAGCTTTTCATGCACCAGAGAAAATACCACTGCCGCATCTATTGTTAACCTATGTGTGGTTGAAGTTTCAACTGCCAGTTTCCTTCCTTAGGAGGCCTCGCTATTGGTCCAACCGATAGTGGAAGTATAACATCGCTTTTATCGCTATGGCAGTGAAAGTGGTGAGAGTGAAAGATCAATCTATAGTAGTGGTCTGTGATGGTGATCAGGTTATGCATGAAGCTAGTCATGCTAGAGAAGCCACTACCATTAAAGCCAATTTAGAAGACCTTCTAAGAGGTAAGATAGAAGTAGTTGGCATACTAGAAGGCAGCGAGGATGAAGATGATACTGGAATCTAGTATTGCAGTGATGACAGTAACGGTGATTGAAGAGATCACATGTCTAGAGATGATGATGACTTGTAGGAGATTTCATGTATAATCTTTGGGAAAACATGTGATAGAACTGACCAATTTAAAAGAGCACAAGTACAATGGCTACCACCGAAATGATCGCACTGTCATACATGAGCCCATATAAACCCGGTAGTCCATCGAGTACCACGAAGGGTCTCGATTCATCACCAACATACAACCAAGATCGTACATGATTCAACATACATGCCACATATTATATAAAGTTCACAATTACCTCACCATACATCGGAGTACAATTAAAGTTATGACAACCCAAGTTCAAATGAAGTAGTAGTGGAAGCAAATATATTTTGAAACGAACATCTCACACCATCGTTCAAATACTTTGCTAGTTTACGATCACAACCCACAAAAGCATCATAGAGGAGTTAATGAGAAGTGCCTTGCCTAGGACCTACTCCTCATCCATGATGGGACAGAAGCAGTTCTTACAATATCCATGATAGACTGTATTGTCTGCAACAAGTAGGGAAATAAACCCTGAGTACAAGAAGGTACTTAGCTAGACTTACCCATCATAAACCAAAAATAATGTGACTCCAAGGATCATGCAAGGTTGTATATGTGGAGCTAGCTTGACAATATTTTGCATAAAAAGCCACTAGTTCAACTATATATTTTATAATTCAGGTATCAAGTTAATTATAGCTATTCACCTCTAGATTAACAACTAACCTATGCCAAACATGTGATATATCATTATGTAGCATCACAATAATAACCATAGCTGGTGTAGCATTCCCATGTCCAATATAACCATCAAATTCCATAGTCCAGTTAATATGATGCTAGGACTAGTCGAGTTTCTCACTATCTAGGAGAGATGGTGATTCGAATCGGTTACATCCAGCTTGGCAGTTATTCCTAACACAAACCCCCACTTCCCCCCATCGGGGTCGCATTAGGTCACCTTTGGTACAACTCAGGTTCACATTTCGTGGGTTCGATCAGGGCCACACAAAGGGACAACCAGTTGCCATGACGTTTAGGCCCGGCCTGCCATTGGGCTCATGTCTGGCTCCCCACACATCCTTACTACCATCCAGGGTGCACACTCTAATAGAACAAGGCCTAGCCTGAGTTGAGCTACATGGCTTTGCGGTCAAAATGAGTTATCCGACCAGCTAGGTGAGAGGCATGCGTTCAATCTTGACAGAAGCACCAACAATGATACAGTCCTTAATCGACATAGACAGGACCAACATAGCCAAACCAACACCATTGCATATAAGTTCCCGCCCGATCTCCACTTAATAACACCCCATGGTTATTTTCCACGATAGCAAATATAGCCAACCGTGCTCCGGTATCCACCTATATCTCGCAGGTGACAGGAAATCACCCGATTGTACTGGTCTAAGCATGGCTAAGCATAAGTTCGATCCTAGACCTACATAGGATTCAAGGTATATTTCTAGACAAGGTAGTTCTATGTATCAAGTGTTTCCAAGCAACTCTTATAACCTAATGCATCAAACATAAAGGACTCAAGTGATATTTATAAAAACATAGGAGGCTTAAATGCTACGGGGCTTGTCTTTCAGAAAGGAGGTAGGTCTATGATCAGGGCACTCCATTAATTCCTTAGGGGCCTGCCCCTCGCTTTCGGGGTCTACTTGCTGTGGTGCCTCCTGATTCTCCTCCTCTGCCTCAAACTCCAAGAGTGTGATTCCTTCTGGCGATCCTATATGCATGAGCGCAAAATAAGATACAAGAATGCACGGGTAATGATATGGATGATATGATATGATGCATAAACATAACTTCCCTTAACAACAAGGTATTAGGGTGATAACAAGATTAACTTTCTTTTACTGAGTAGGTGCATATCTCCTCTCTAGTAATTAAACAAACACCTATTTAGCATTTTCAGGGCTGCAAGACAGTAGCTACTTGTTTTCATCATAACTGGAGTTTTATACACCCAAATAACATGATCTTGGACTTTCTTGAAAGATTTTAAAATTTACTACAACTTTCCTTTAACCATCTTAAGGTGATTCAGTAGTTATCTGGGTCAAACAATTAAATATTTCAGATCTGTCTAGAGGATAAGCAAATCTGATAGCAGAATTCTAACAGCTATAACTCTCAAACCATCAGGCCTACAACCATGAAATTTTAGGACAAGCAATATGAGTAAGTTATCTACAACTTTGTTATTAATAAGTTTCATAGGAAAGGTCACTATCATCATGAATTTGTCAACACAATAGAAACTACTCATGCAGCCATTTAGTAGAATTATAAAGCAATAATTAACTACTGCCTACAACCAATTACTTCTAAGCCCAACTAACAACATCAACAGATCATATGAATCACAAGAAACCTAGAAAACATCATGGTTAAGCCCAAATAATTTATTAATATTCATTTATTAATTTTCCTTATATAATAGGATGATTTAGAGGATAAATATTCCAATGCTCAATAAACTATAATAGGTTACATATAAATCCAATAGTCTACTGTACAAAGTTCATGCCATTTGGATAAGTATAGCAACCTCTACAAAAATGGCAAGTTGCATAGGCTTATTATAGCAAATAAAGTTTAGCCTAGTGAAAAGTGTCAAACAACAGATTTCATATTTTCTTACTGTCATCCTAGAATAAGAACATTGCATAAAAAATTGCATGATCATATGTTATATATTTTTACCCCATTTATTTTCACTAGAAACTAGCAAATAATCAAGGTTAAATAGAAAGGCCATATTTCAAGTATGTCCTCAATAGGTTTAGTATTTTTCCTAGCTAGAGAATGCCAACACAAGACCCATGAAATTGGAATCACAATTTTAGCACTTCCTAGCTCAAGTTATGCATTTTACAAGATAGAAACAAATTTAAAAGCAGTTATCTAGCTCAATTTAATTCCCTTAGAAAAATACCCCAAATAGTAGGTTTCATATTTTTATCAAATAGTACAATACAAGATGAATCCAACAAAATTTGGTTCACCCAAATTGGACAATCCTAGCCCAAGATATAAATTTTTGAAGTTTGTAAGCATTTCTAGAAAATCAATTAAAGAAAAACACAAAACTGGGTTAAGCTGCTAAGTACACCAGAAAACCAACGCGCACCCTGTGTCAGCCACTGGACCCCCTCAATCAACCGACCCCATGCATCAATCAACCGAAGCGGAGGCGACGATTTGACCGCAAAAAGCTCACTGACGGCGAGGTCTCCGGCGGTAGCGTCACCACTTTCATGTTCCCCTCAACATCCCGCATTGAATGAGGTAGGTTGTCAGACCTCTAACGGTGGTTGGCTATGGTGGCGGCGCTAATGGTGGCTCGGTGGAGGTGCACGGTAGCGCTCTGGCCATCCCCGGCCATGGCGTGCTCAGGCGAGCACGGCTATAACTTCATGGTGGCCTAGTGGAGATCTAGGGTTAAGGTAGGGCTTCGTGATGGTGCCAGTGAGGCATGGCCATGTGCATGGTGGCCTAGCACTGAGAGCACGGCGGTGCAACACGGTGTTCGCCACCGGTGAGGCCGGCATTGGGCAACGGCCAATGGCTCGAGCAAGCGCGAACCCTAGCGGCTACAACATGGAGGAGAGAAGAGGGAGAGTAGCTGTGAGTTGTCCTAGCCATGGTGGGCCTAAGCTCGGTGGTGTTTTGACCAGCATGGCGACGGCAGCGATGGCATTGGCTCAAGGGCCCTCACCTTTGTTTGAATGTTGACGCAAGTGGGTCAGGGGTGAAGAGGATGGTGCGGCGAGTCTGTGTAGGCGAGCGATTGCGCAGTGGTGTAGCATGGTGGCAAGCTAGGCTGGTGAAGCTTAGTGATGGTGATAGCATGATGCTCCTCCGCTTTGGCGCTGTGCGAGAGCAAGAGAGACAGGAGAGCATGAGTGAGAGTGAGAGAGGGTGCGTGTGAGTCTTGCCATCCCTTTGTCCTGGCAGCGCGGCCTAGCGCTGGCATATGGCCACCAGATGGCGCACCTAGCCTATGCGCGGTTAGCCACCGAGGCCATTTGAAATCGGCCATCAGGCCTGATTTAGTCGACTAATAGGGCAATTTTTAGCTCCTAGATCTCATAATCCATGGCGATTTAGCAAAAACATCATTACTAAGAATTGTAGAGCTACAGAATATCTACAACTTTGCTTCAAAGAGTTTTGTCTAATTCACAATGGTTCCCAAACTACAATGCTCAAAAGTAGGCTACTTTGAAACTAAAAAATAGCTTTAGACTTAGCAAAATTTCTAAGTTTGAAAACAACATTTTATTGCTACTTGTAGGCTCTACCATGCTAGACACTGAATTAGTTCATAACCCTTAAATAAAGTTTTTACCCATGTCAAGAACTACAACTTTTGTTAAGGGTGCACTGGCATGGAAACACTCTAAGCTACTGTTCAACTTTGGTCAAACTAGCATCATGTAAAGGCATTTCAAAGTAAACCAACACTTAGAAGCAAAATTGGCCCATGTCATGAATACAAACATTGTTCCATTTACCATCCTAGATGTGTCTAAGGTGTTTCTATGACCTCACAACCATCTCTTGCATTGGTCACACATTGTCACAAGCATATGCATGTATATAATCAACATCACATGTGATAATATTTAAGAATAAGATGAAATTCCATATGCTCATGCTCATGAATGCTTGGATGATGCTTGTGCTCATGAAATGCAAGTGCCAAATGCAATGCTTAACACTAGGGTGTTACAGCCCCTCCCCCTTATAGAAATCTCATTCCAAGATTTGAAAGACCTACCATTTTTTCATAAAGGCTGGATAAATCTCATGTAGATAATCTTCTCGTTCCCTTGTGTCATCTTATTCGCTGTGGTTATTCCACACCACCTTGTAGAACTTAATGACTTTCCTCCAGGTTACTCTTTCCATTTCTTCTAGAACTCAAATTGGTTTCTCTTCATAAGTCAAGTTGGATTAGAGCTTAACATTGGTGGGTTCAATCGCCTCATCAGGAACGTGAAGACATTTCCTCAGCTGTGAAACATGGAAGACACTGAAGATAGCACTCATCTCTGGTGGAAATTGCAACTTGTAGTCTACCTTTCCCTTCTGTTCAATAATCTGATACGGCCCTACATATCTGGGTGCAAACTTGTTCTTTACTCCAAATCTCTATACACCCCTCATGGGCAAAACTTTTAAGTACACATAATCTCCCACTTCAAAGGTTAGTGGCCTTCTTCTTTTATCATCATAACTCTTTTGTCATGCTTGGGCTGCTTCAATATGGCCATGTATAACTTGAACCTATTGTTTGGCTTCCTTAACAAAATCAATACCGTTGTACCTCCTTTCCCTAGGCTCAACCTAGTTCAAGGGGGTCCTACATTTTTTGCCATAAACTGCTTTGAAAGGAGCCATCTTGATACTCCCTTGGTAACTATTATTGTAAGAGAATTCCACGAGAGGTAACCACTTCACCCACGATCCCTTAGAGGATACAACACATGCTCTCAACATATCTTCTATGATTTGATTCACTCTCTCGGTCTACCCAGAGGTTTGCGGATGGTATGCTGAACTTCTGATTAGTCTAGTTCCAAAGGCCTTATGCAAATGTTCCCAAAAGCAAGCTATAAACTGTGGTCCTCGATCTAAGATTATGGTCCTTGGTACCCCATGTAACCTCATGATCTGAGATACATATAGCTTGGCGTACTTCCCATTTGGATACTTTATCTTGACCGATACGAAATGCGCTGACTTAATGAGGCGGTCGACAATGACCCATATGGAATCATGACCCTGCTGCATGTGTGGGAGACCTGTAATAAAGTCCATACTTATTTCTTCCCATTTCTAGCTCGGAATGGACAATGCTTGAAGTGGTCCAACAGGTTTCAGATGATCTGCTTTGACCCGACTACAAGTATCACATCTAGTAACATAGGCAGTGATTTCTTTCTTCATCTTGGTCCACCAAAAATGGGTTTTCAAATTCTCATACATTTTGCTACTACCCGGATGGATAGACAACTTGGATGAATGAGCTTCATCTAAAATTTGATTTCTAAGCTCACGGTCTTTTGGTACCACAAGTCCGTCCTCAAACCATAGCACACCTCTTTCATCTAACCTAAAATGCTTGGTTTCTTGTTCTTTCATCTTTCTCTTGATGTGAAATACACCTACATCTGTCTTCTACAGTTCTATGATTTTGCACTCAAGTGAGCAACTGACAGTGATATTGTGTAGCACAACAGGATGTAACAAATTAAATCCATCTTCCAATGAGGCTTCTAAGGTGTTACAATGAGATTTCTGACTAAGTGTATCTGCTACAACATTGGCTTTTCCTGGATGATAGTGCACTTTGAAATTATAGTCCTTAATCAGCTCTAACCATCTACGCTGTCTCATGTTTAGTTTAGGTTGAGAGAAGATGTATTTGTGACTTTTGTGATCAGTGTTTATGTGACATACATTCCCCAACAAATAATGTCTCCATATCTTTAATGCATGGACAACTGCGACAATCTCTAGATCATGGGTAGGGTAGTTGACTTCACGCCTTCTCAACTGCCGAGAAGCATACGCAATAACTCGAACTTCTTGCATAAGCACACATCCTAAATCTACAGAACACATCAAAAGGGTTTTCAATGTCAGGTTGTGCCAGAACAGGAGCAGTGGTTAGCAAGGTTCATAGAGTGTGAAAAGTAGCCTTACACTCTGGAGTCCAATTAAACTTTTCATCCTTCTGAAGTAATCTGGTCATGGGCTTAGCTATTTTAGAAAAATCATGAATGAAACGACAATAATAGCCTACTAGCACTAGAAAACTCCAAACTTCATGAACCGAAGTCGGGGCCTTCCAATCCATGACCTCTTGCACTTTAGATGGGTCTATAGAGATTCCATTTTTAGATAATATATGACCCAAGAAAGGTACTTTCCACAACCAGAATTCACACTTGCTAAATTTTGCATACAATTTATGCTCTCTCAGCTTAGACAAGACAATCCTCAGATGCTCTGCATGATTTGCCTCATTCTCATAGTAGATCAGGATATCATCGATAAACACGACCATGAACTTATCGAGCTCGGGCATGAATACCGAATTCATCAAATACATAAAGTAGGTAGGAGCATTTGTCAGTCCAAAAGACATGACTAAATACTCATACAAGACGTACCTAGTTGAGAAAGCTATCTTAGGTACATCTTCTAGTCTTATCTTGGTCTGGTGGTAGCCTGATCTCAAATTGATCCTAGAGAATACCTTTGCTCTTGCTAGGTGATCAAACAAAATATCAATAGGAGGCAAAGGGTAGTTGTTCTTAATGGTTATGACATTAAGCCACCTATAGTCCACACACATCCATAACGATTTGTCCTTTTTCTTCAAAACAAGGCTGGACAACCCTAGGGAGATGAATTAGGTCGAATGATACCTTTGTCCAAAAGTTCTTGTAGCTGAATTTTAAGTTCGGCTAACTCATTGGGTGGCATCCTATAGGGTCTTCTTGAGATAGGTGATGTACCTGGCACTAACTCAATCTTAAATTCCACATCCCTATCAAGCGGTAAACCAGGCAACTCATTTGGGAATACATCAGGAAATTCATAAACTACTAGAATATCATAGAGAGTAGTGGCTTGGATGGCACATGACAAGTTTTGAAGATCAATGAAAGGATCAAGATGCCCAAGAGGGGGGGTGAATTGGGCTAATTCTAAATTTCTTTGCAATAATTAAGTCCTATGGTTAGCCCAATTAACCCCTTTGCGCCTAAAAAGTGTATCTATTGATCTACCACACAAAAGTTTAGCAACCTATGTTCCAATCCTACTCTAGCATGGCAATCCAATGAATATAAATGACAAGAATTAAATTGCTCCAAGTAAATAGAGAAGGAGGAACACGGCGATGTTTTGCCGAGGTATCGGAGAATCACCACTCCCCACTAGTCCTTGTTGGAGCACCCACGCAAGGGTGTAGCTCCCCCTTGATCCACGCAAGGATCAAGTGCTCTCTACGGGTTGATTCTTCAACACTCCGTCGTGGTGAATCACCCACAACTGCTCACAACTTGAGTTGGGTCATCCACAAGCTCCACCGGATGATCTCCAAACTCCCAATCACCACCAAGCCATCTAGGTGATGGTGATCACCAAGAGTAACAAGCACGAACTCTCACTTGACCACGACAAGCCTAATGAGAAGGGTGGATGCACACTTTGCTACTCTTGATCTCACTAATGAGGGCTCTCTTTGGGATTCTCAAATCTCAATCACCTCACTAGGACCTTGCTCTTCTTGGCACTCTCAAAGATGTTTCTCAACTGTTGGAATGAGCAAAAGTACGCCCACACATGAATGGAGGAAGTATTTATAAGCATGGCTGAAAATGAACCATTATGTGCCTCTACAGGTTGACTGGACGCTCCGGTCAGTTCTTCCTAAACTCTAGTGTTTAAGTGGTCACCGGACGCTGGGAAGCGTCCGGTCGTGATTTTCCCTCTCTAGAACATTACTGTAGTTGACCGGACGCTGGGACTCAGCATCCGGTCACTACACTTCTCAACATCCGATCACTTCCAAACAACTTCACCTTGATTAAATGAACTGACTAGACTCTGCGCCAGCATCCGATCACACCGAAGCTAGCGTCCGGTCAGCATTTGACCCTCCATTCACTTTCAACTTTCGATCATATGTGAATGAAGTTTGGTCCAATGGATCTAAGGGCTTTTTAGGAGCTACCTAGTGCTAGATTTAGCAAGTGTGCACCACACCTAACCCACTAGACTCACCTAGGTCAAGCTACCCATCCATACCCCCCTTAATAGTATGGCCAAAGGAAAAACAAAGTCCTAAACTACTCTAAGTGTCTCTTCAACTGCAATCGGCACTTAGAACTAGTCCATCCTTAACCTTGTCGTCCATCCTTTGAAAACCAAAATGATTTCTATCGTAGGGGCATGACCACCATGATAGCCCAATCAATCTCCATTACCATGACCTAACTTAATTGCCTCTACAAAACACACGTTAGTCATAGTAATCACGTATTGTCATTAATCACCGAAACTCAACTAGGGGCCTAGATGCTTTCAATCTCCCCCTTTTTGGTGATTGATGACAATACCACCTCGAGTATGTGAAAGAGTTGAGGTTTTAACATGCTTGGTTCATATAAGCTTTTGACAATAAGAACAAAAGAGTTAGGCAAACTTATATGATCCAAGCCAACATGATGTACTCAAAAGATATGAAATAAGCATGAGTACAAGTAATAAAGCTCATTTGCATCGTAGTAAAACACGGAAGCAAAGCAAATGAGCATAACACAAGTGATATGACATATACAAGATTCAAAATAGAGAGCACACATGTCAAATATCACGATCACGTAGATATCACTATCACATAAATATAGTTTGATGCACCAAAGTAAGCACACGAATGCATAATAGTGTATCACACATAAAAACCAAATATAAGAGATAAACTAAGCTCCCCCTAAGTCACCCCCCTAAGTCTATCATACTCGATCCCTCTTCCCCTTTGGCGTCAAACACCAAAACCTAAGGATTGGTCAGCGGGGCTGCAGCGGACGAGTCGGGCGCTGAGGTACGAGGAGCGAGCTAGAACTGTGTGCCATCATAATCTAACCCTATGTAGCTAAAAGTGATGCTGAAGCGATCTGGGTTGGATTAGGGACTAGAGCGGCCATAGACTATGCAGGTATCACTAAAACGGGCGGCTCTGATGATGCAACGGAAGAAGGGAGCATCTCTATAGTCCCGGTAATAGGTGCAACTATAGAAGGACCTAGGACATGCAAATATGGTGGAGTAGGCTGCCCTATCAACTCACTGAAAGTTGCTCCAAGACTCCTAGAGACTGAGATATCTAGCACTAGCAGCGAGGAAGTCTGAGCTAGTGTGAAGCCCTCTAAAGAGGTGTGAACTACAGGGCTAACACTGGCGAGGCAAACCATTAGGACACCTGCTCTGTAGGTGAAGCAAATTATGCTGGTGGATGTCCCTGACTCTGAAGCCCACCTTGCTGTAAAGCTAGAGTCATAGAAGTGGTGTAGGCTGACCTAGCTAGGGTGACCACTGTGGTGGTGGAGCCCCAATAGCTATCACAATATGCTGCATAAATCCAAGGAGCTGCTGCTAATGCATGACCTGCTACTGCTGCTATATAGCCTGCTGTTGCTACTGGATTGCATGCTGCTATCGCTAGAACTCATCCTGCCTAGTCTAGAACTGTGCGAAAGTGGCAGCTATCTCCTGAGCCTGGCGAGCCTGATCCTACCTCATCCGCTCAAGTATGGCAAGTAGAGCGGGGTCTATCTGTGGTGCAGGTGGAGTTGAACTAGAACTACCAGCCTCATGGTCATGTCATTATGGAGGCATCCAAGGAATAGGCTGGTAGTCATCATCTGAGCTATCATTGGGGTTGCTCGCAACAATCCCCTCCTGCTGAGCATCAAGCTCCTCCTCTATAGCTGCGATGCTCCTGATGGTCTCATCCTACTGGGCTACAGTCTCTGGCACCTCTAGACATTGGCTCGGCTAGCTGGGTGTCCTCACTACACTATGTCGAATCATCTGAGTCATGTTGTATGTAGGGAACTCTATAGTAGCACCACTATACTCTGCCAGCATCTCTAGTGGCCTCATAGTAACTGCTCTATGGATCAGGAATGTAATCCAGTGAGCATATGGCAGCTGCCTGTGACCCCTAAACCCATCTGCAATAGTATCCTCCATCTCTGATAGGAGATCCCAAATGTCAAACACTGTCTGCTGCATCAGAGTGTTCAGTAACCATAACTATATGCGAGTCAAGCCCTCGTGATACCCCATCCTCGGAAGCAATGTCCTCCTCATAATGGCATCAAGCACTCTAGCAGTGGGAGTGAGATCACTGGGTGTCCTGCTAAACCCCTCTCTAAATGGCTCTGTGAAGCAATGGTGGACTAGATCTGTATGGGGCACCATACCGCCATGAGGGCATCTAGGGGGCGCTGTCTATCCATAGCAAACCTCATGTAGCCAGACGGACTGCTCCTAAAGCCTGAGTATCTCTCTGACCCTATTGTTCATCAGCCTGCAATCTCTACCTCTGAATGCAAAGTGTATAAATCAGTGCTGCGGGTCAATCCAGAGTGTAGCATAGAACTGACGGACCTAAGATGGAACATATAGGCCTATCCATCCAAGTAAATCTATCAGCCCTGGCAAGTAAGATAGGTAAGGGCGAATATGCCCTCTAGCTGCTGCTACAATGGTCTCAATGTTACACACCCTCTAAGATCTGAATACTACCCCACTGTTAAGATATGCATTATAAAAATCTTCCTACAGAGGTGTGTAGAAACCCTCTGAAGCACGGTCATCCTGCCTTGGTGGAAACCACTGCTCAAAGTCCATAAATCTGAGCTGCTGAACCTGCTTGGCCATGGTGACCCTCAAATCCAAGTGAGTCACTGGAGGCAGACCCTATGGTCTAGGTGGTGGATGTGAACCCCTCCACTATGTCTCTGACCTCAGTGTGACTAGAGCATGGGTACGACCAGAGCGGCAAAGCTGTGGTTGAGGTGCCTGCTCTGTCTCCTTGGCCTGCTCTCCCTCCTGAGCCTGCTTTGTTGGCTGTGGCTGCTGCTATGACTCCCCCTGAGGCTAACTCTCATCAATAGCCACATGCCATCCTCCAACCATGAGGGTCCTAGCTGGACCACCATGATGGCGCTCAACCTGCTCAAGTGTAGCCCTCGTAGATGGAGAAAGCTGATTTGCAATAATAACACCACTTCAAGCTCCTCCTCTCTCAGCGCGCTCTGCGGCCTCTGCAACTGTGGTTGCTCTCGCTGTATCTGCATCAAGGTACGTGCACTTCCTCGTCGCAAGCTTCTTTGTCACCTTGTCTTTTGCATTTGTAGGCTAGCGAGGCAGGGGCCTCGTATCCTCATCACCAGGACCTCCTCCGACATTTTTGACTTGAGCCATCTGATGAAGCTAAAAGGAACAACTGCCCTAACAAGAATCAACTACCAACTATCACTTCCAAGGCTTAGCCTCGATCCGTACTCACGAGCTAGGCCCCGAGTTAACTGACAACTATCAATGGGACCACAACGGCACTGACTCGCTGCATGTTAGAATAGATTGGATTTATAAATAATTATAATATATCTAAAGATGCGAAACCCTAAGAAAGCAAGCAACTAGGTATGAAATTAGAACCGAGGGCTTGCTACCTAATGAAATGGCAAACCGAAGAGAAGAGAAATGACACGCGGAATCACCGAAATGGCAATGCGAGGCTAGGGTTCTGGCAGGGCTCTGGATGCAGCGCTGAAATAGAGTAGGGCCACGGCAGCGCTAGGGCACAGTGGTGCTGGCACAGAGTGAAGCTATGGTGCATGGTGGTGCTAGCAAAGGGAGGCGGCGCCAGCGCAGGAGCAGGGTGAGCATGGTGGCGCGGCGACTCAGCTCGGATGGCACAGGTGCAGCGGTGTGGGCAGGGCGCGGTGGCGTGGGGTGCGGGCGGCGCGTAGAAGCAGCATGACGGAAGCAACGCGGCGGCACAGCTAGGGCACAGGCGGTGATTTGGATGCGACGTGGTGGCTTGGGGCAACAATGTCGGTGCGGATGCAGCTTTAGGTCAAACCACGGCGTGATTAAATAGTGACCCACAACATGACAGGAAAGGAAATAGAGAAGAGTTGGAATCCCGCATGATTTCTACTAACCGGATGCTCCGGTAGCAGCAAATGGACGCTGCCACCCAGCGTCCGGTCGATTCTAGAGAGGTCCAAAACCCCTGGAATCACGATCGGATGCATCCGGTGAACCCTGACCAGACGCAGCCAGAGTCTAGTGCAAGCAGTCTCCTTCATCTTCGATCGATCGGACGCTGGATTGCCATCTGACCGGATGCTGGGAAAACACTATTTCAGCATCCGATCACTCCTTCTTAGCAGCAGTTCACCCCCTATGAACTGACCGGACGCTGGACATCAGAGTCCGGTGCAGCGTTCGGTCACTCTTTTTCCAGCAAATCTTCAAAGTCCTTCGTGCTGCCTGTTCCCAATCAAGTCCCAACTTCAATAAGATCCAAATAAACACCAACTAGGACTGATGTGAGTGACCTCTCTCAAACCCTCAAATTTTTTAAAATATTTTGCCTTAGGCTATAATTCTTTTTAAGAAAATAGGCAATAAGAGGGCAATTTAAGATAAATGACAAAGCAACATTCATGCATATGCAATGCAATACTTGAAAGTAAATCCAGTTGCTTATCAAGTTTGATCCAAGGTTAAGCTTCTTCACACGCTTTTCAGCGGTTATCTTAACCATGTTAGGCAAGCCCTATATGCATCACCATAAAAAGTAAACATGTTGTATATTACAATGCAATGCAAGGGACAACACAAGCTCAATTTTTAGTGAAGTTACTAAAATCAAGAATATTGAGCTCATTCCGCAATTGACAAAAAGTCGCCTCATCTAGTGGTTTAGTGAAGATATCCGCCAATTGATCCTCGGTCCTTACACCTTCTAATCAAATATCAATGTTTGCAACATGATCTCTAAGAAAGTGATGGCGAATATCTATGTGCTTGGCGTGAGAGTGTTGAACCAGATTATTTGCAAGTTTTACCGTACTTTCATTGTCGCACAAAAGAGGTACTTTTTCTAGAACTACACCATAGTCTAGCAAAGTTTGTTTTATGTAAAGAATTTGTGCACAACAAGCACCCATGGCAATGTATTCCTCTTCGACAGTGGACAAAGTCACACTATTTTGTTTCTTGGAGGACCAAGACAAAAGTGATCTACCAAGCAAATGGCACCCTCTGAATGTGCTTTTTCTTTCCACTTTGCAACCGACATAATCCGAATTGGAATAGCCAACTAATTCAATTATAGCTCCTTTGGGATACCAAAGGCCAATGCTTGGTGTGTGCTTAAGATACCTAAGGATTCTTTTAACGGCAATCAAATGAGTTTCCTTAGGATTAGCTTGAAATCTAGCACACATACACACACTAAACATGATGACGGGCCTAGATGTGGTTAAATATAACAAGCTACCAATCATAGAGCGGTAGAGAGTTTGATCAACTATGTTACCTCCCTCATCTAGATTGAGATGTCCATTAGTTGGGATTGGTGTCTTGATTGGCTTACATTCATCCATCTTGAATCTCTTGAGAAGATCATTTGTATATTTCTCTTGAGAGATGAAAATCCCTTCTCTCATTTGCTTGACTTGAAAACCAAGAAAGAATGTAAGCTCTCCAATCATTGACATCTCGAACTCCTTCGACATCAATTCACCAAACTCTTTGCAAGAATCTTCATTTGATGATCCAAAGATGATATCATCAACATACACTTGATAAATGAAGATGTGCCCATCAAGCTTCTTGGTGAATAGTGTGGTGTCAACCTTCCCAATGGTGAAGCCCTTCTCAATGAGGAGGTCCCGAAGACACTCATACCAAGCTCTTGGGGCTTGCTTAAGCCCATATAGCACCTTGGACAACCTATAAACATGATTAGGATATCTAAGGTCTTCAAACCCGGGAGGTTGATCAACATAGACTAGTTCATTAATACAGCCATTTAAAAATGCACTTTTCTCATCCATTTGGTATAGTTTCATGTCATGATGTGATGCATATGCAAGGAGGATATGAATGGATTCTAGTCTTGCAACTGGTGCAATGGTCTCTCCAAAATCCAAACCTTCAACTTGAGAGAACCCCTTTGCAACTAGTCTTGCCTTGTTCCTCACAACAATGCCTTGATCATCTTGCTTGTTGCAAAACATCCACTTTGTTCCAATGACTCTTGCACCTTTTGGTCGCTCTTCAAGAGTCCAAACTTCATTGCGGGTGAAGTTGTTCAACTCTTCATGCATGGCATTTATCCAATCCAGATCTTGAAAAGCTTCTTCTATCTTAGTAGGCTCATAGCAAGAGACAAAAGAGTGATGAGCAATAAATGAACCAAGTTTTTGTGAGTGAGTCATTACACCCTTTGATGGACTCCCTATGATGAGATCTTGTGGATGATCTTGTAGTAGAGGTATATTTCTTCTATTGACCACTTGAGGAGGAGGTTGTGGAGCATCAACATCTTGTTCTTTGTATCACCATTTGATCATGGGAGACATGACTATCTTCATTTTCTACTCTCCCATCTTTATCACCATCTTGTGGCACATTTGATGAAGAAGGTGGATCAATCACTTGTACATCATCTTTAGGCTTGATGTCTCCAACTAGAATGTTCTTCATAGCCTCCCTCAATGGTTCATCACCTACATCATCAAGATTCTCATGTGCTCCTTAGGAGCCGTTAGATTCATCAAATTCCACATCATATGTTTCTTCAACCAAGCCGGTGGCATGATTAAATACTCTATATACTTTGGACTTTGATGAGTAACCAACAAGAAAACCAATATCACAACATCTTTGAAACTTCCCTAGGTGTTGCCGCTTCTTGTAGATGTAGCATTTGCAACCAAACACCCTAAAGAAAGAGATGTCCAACTTCTTCCCATTGAGCAACTCATAAGGTGTCTTACCAAGGAACTATTGAAGGAATAGGTGGTTGGATGCATAGCATGTGGTGTTGATAGCTTTCGCCCATAGAGCTCGGGGGTGTTGTACTCATCTAGCATTGTTCTTGGAAGAGTGATCAAAGTTCGGTTCTTTCTCTCAACTACACCATTTTGTTGAAGAGTATATGTTGTGGAGACCTCATTCTTGATCCCAACTTCATCACAATAGGCTTCAATGTTTGTGTTGTCAAATTCCTTCCCATTGTCACTTCTAATTTTCTTGAGCTTCACTTCAAACTCATTTTGTGCTCTCTTGGCAAACTTCTTGAAGCAAGATGCAACTTTGGATTTGTTATAAAGGAAGAATACCCATGTGTATCTTGAATAGTCATCAACAATCACAAGACAATAAAGGTTTCCTCCCAAACTCTTGTATGTTGTTGGTCCAAATAAGTCCATGTGAAGGAGTTCTAGCACTCTTGTGGTTGACATGAAAGCTTTTGTTTGATGAGTATTTGCAACTTGCTTGTCGGCTTGACATGCACTACAAAGCTTACCCTTCTCAAACTTCACATCCTTCAACCCTCTCACCAAATCATTCTTCATTAGCTTCTTGAGTGAGCTCATCCCAACATGAGCAAGTCTTCTATGCCATAGCCACCCAAGTGTTGTTTTGGTGAATAGGCATGTTTTCAAGTTAGCATCTTCGGAGGTGAAATCCACTAAGTATAGGTTGTTGTATCTAAATCCTTTGAATATCACTTGATCATCATCCTTCTTGGATACAACAACTTCCTTCTTGGTGAACAAGCATTGGAAGCCAAGATCACATAATTGTCCAACGGATAGCAAGTTGAAGCTCAATGAAGCAACATAGAGCACATTTGAGATAGAATGATCATTTGATATTGCCACTTTGCCCAATCCTTTAACCTTGCCCTTAGAATTATCTCCAAATGTGATTCTTTCTTATCCATCTACTTCTTCATCTAGTGAGGTGAACATATGAGGATCACCGGTCATATGTTGTGTGCAACCACTATCAATAACCCAATGACTTCCACCGGTCTTGTAGTTCACCTACACATAAGAGATCAAGCTTTAGGAACCCAAACTTGTTGAGGGCCCTTCACCTTCTCAACAAGTGACTTTGCTACCCAAATTTTCTTAGGCCTATTCTTGTTGGGAGGTCCTAAGAACATGACTTTCATCTTCCCACTAGAATTCTTTCTAAGCATGTAATGAGCATTGAAGGCAAATGGTCTAGCATGCTTGGGCAAGGGTTGTGGTGGTGGAGTTTGGCACTCATGGGCAAAGTGACCTTCTTGTCCACACTCAAAGCATCTCTTTGGCTTCAGCTTTGATTTGTATTGTTGTTGAGCTTGAGCCTTCTTCTCTTGGTTTGCCAAGTACCCAATGCCACTTCTATCCATCTTCATGATGGTGTTCATTAGTAGCTCACTTTGAAGATGCTTGCCTCTTGTGAACTTGCTCAAACCAATCTTGAGATGCTCTTTCTCCAACTTGAGCTTCTTGTTCTCTTCCTTGAGAGCATCATTGTTTTTCTCTTCCTTGAGCTTCTTGTTCTCTTCTTTTAGCTTCTCATTCTCAAGCATCAAATCACCATCACGATCATGAGTTTCTAGCACAATAGTGTTGTGGCTTTTGATTTCTTCAAGATCTTTCTTGAGCTTTTCATTGTCATTTTGGAGTTTGACAAACTCATCATAATCATCGGCCTCAACCACTTGCTTGCCCTTACTACTAGAACTTTGCTCAATGCTCTCAATGATCAAATCATCACATGATGTAGCTATATCAATCTTAACAACATCGTTAGTAGCATCATGTGGCTCATTGGATAGAAATTCTTGAGCAATGACAAGATTATCATGATTAATCTTAAGAGTAGTATATTCTTCTTTTAGCTTGTTGTGGCTAGTGATGAGCTCTTTGTGCATCCCCTCAAGTTTATCATGTTTATCTTTAAGCTCTTTCTTAGAAGATTTGAGCTCCTTGAGTTTGGTTGATATAGCATCATTTGCTTCTCTAAGCTCAACACTAGCCTTTTCGGCTATATCACATTTTGCTAAAAGTGAATCATTCTTTGCCTCTAGTTTTTCATTCTTAGCTCTACTCTTTCTAATGATCTTAGTGTATTGATTTAGCAATTTAACAAGATCATCATAAGAAGGTGATTCATATTCATCATCATCACTATCGCTATCATCATTGCTAGCATGTTCATCATCATTTGATACCTTGCGATCACCCTTGGCCATAAGGCATAGGTGTGTAGGGGATGATGGCGGTGGTGGCGGTGGAGATGATGAAGAATCAATAATAATGGTGGCCACCTTCTCGTTGTCACTATCATCATCGGATGAGCCACTAGATGAATCAATGTCCATGAGCCAATCACCGACGATGTATGCCTTTCCACTTTTCTTCTTCTTGTGGAAGTCCTTCTTCTTGCCATCTCTCTTCTTGTATGGCCTATTCTTCTTCTTCATTGCTTGAGTCATCTTTCTTTCCCTTGTACTTGTTCTTGTACATGTCTTTCTTGGGCTTTGTGCATTGATGTGTTAGATGACCAAGTTCTCCACAATTGTAGCAATCCATCTCCGAGATTGGCTTCCTTCTAGAGCTTGTGAAGAACTTCTTCTTCTTGCCATCGAACTTGATGCCACTCTTGTTGAGCTTCTTTAGCATCTTGGTGGTTCTTCTCATCATGAGAGCAAGACTTGCATCATCAATTTCATTATCTCTTGAGCTCTCATACTCAAGTCTTGCTTTGCCCTTCTCTTAGCTAGCCTTGAATGCCAAGTCTGTGTCTTTCTTCTTGTTAGAGGATGAGCCATCTTGAGATGTGATGTGCATGTACATCTCATGAGTATTGATCTTTCCCAAGATTTGTATCAGTGTAGCGGTGGAAAGATCACCTTGATGAAGCACGGTCACAATATGCCCATATTTGTCAGTGGGGAGGACACTCAAGATCTTTGTTACAACATCAAATGGTTGCATTTGAGTGAGTCCAATCCCATTGACTTCCTCTACAAAAACATTCAAGCATGAATACATTTCATTAGCACATTCTTTAGGAAGCATCTCAAAAGAGTTAAACTTTTCACGACAAGATGATAGCGTTCCGCACGCTCACTCTTTGTTCCCTCATGGAGCGCACAAACGTCCGACCATAGTGCATGGGCATCTTTGTGGTTCCTCACCCGATTGAACACATCTTTGCAAAGGCCTCTAAAGATGGTGTTTCGAGCCTTTGCATTCCATTTTTCATAATTCACCTCATCGCCTTTTAGGTGTGTAGCATCCCAAGGTTTTGGGAAGCCTTGTGAGGCGGCTCTAAGTATTCCAACATCTAGAGCTTCTAGATATGCCTCCATGCAGATTTTCCAATAAGGAAAACCATCCCCTCAAAGATAGAAGGAGGTCCATCCCCATGAGACATCTTTCTCTAGGCGGTTAAGCCTAAATACGTGAGCACGAGGCTCTGGTACCAATTGAAAGGATCAAGATGCCCAAGAGGGTGGGGTGAATTGGGCTAATTCTAAATTTCTTTGCAATAATTAAGTCCTATGGTTAGCCCAATTAACCCCTTGTGCCTAGAAAGCGTATCTATTGATCTACCACACAAAAGTTTAGCAACCTATGTTTCAATCCTACTCTAGCATGGCAATCCTATGAATATAAATGACAAGAATTAAATTGCTCAAAGTAAATAGAGAAGGAGGAACACGGCGATGTTTTGCTAAGGTATCAGAGAGTCGCCACTCCCCACTAGTCCTCGTTGGAGCACCCGCGCAAGGGTGTAGCTCCCCCTTGATCCACGCAAGGATCAAGTGCTCTCTATGGGTTGATTCTTCGACACTCCGTCGCGGTGAATCACCCACAACCGCTCACAACTTGAGTTGGGTCATCCACAAGCTCCGCCGGATGATCACCAAACTCCCAATCACCACCAAGCTATCTAGGTGATGGCGATCACCAAGAGTAACAAGCACGAACTCTCACTTGACCACGACAAGCCTAATAAGAAGGGTGGATGCACACTTTGCTACTCTTGATCTCACTAATGACGGCTCTCTTTGGGATTCTCAAATCTCAATCACCTCACTAGGACCTTGCTCTTCTTGGAACTCTCAAAGATGTTTCTCAGCTATTGGAATGAGCAAAAGTACCCTCACACACGAATGGAGGAAGTATTTATAAGCATGGCTTAAAAACAAACCGTTATGTGACTCTGCGGGATGATCAGACGCTCAGGTCATGTTGATCGGACGCTCCGGTTAGTTCTCCCTAAACTCTAGTGTTTAGGTGGTGACCAAACGAGGGGAAGCGTCTGGTCAGCACTGACCGAACATGTCCGGTCGTGATTTTCCCTCTTTGGAACCTTACTATAGTTGACCGGACGCTGGGACTCAGTGTCCGGTCACTTCACCGCTCAGCGTCCGGTCACTTCCAAACGACTTCACCTTGATCAAATGAATTGACCAGACTCTGCGCCAGTGTCTGATCACACCGAAGCCAGCGTCCGGTCAGTATTTGACCCTCCATTCACTTCCAACTTTTGATCATATGTGAATGAAGTTTGCTCCAATGGATCTAAGGGCTTTTTAGGAGCTACCTAGTGCTAGATTTAGCAAGTGTGCACCACACCTAACCCTCTAGACTCACCTAGGTCAAGCTACCCGTCCATACCCCCCTTAATAGTACGGCCAAAGGAAAAACAAAGTCCTAAACTACTCTAAGTGTCTCTTCAACTGCAATCGGCACTTAGAACTAGTCCATCCTTAACCATGTCGTCCATCCTTTGAAAACTGAAATGATTTCCATCGTAGGGGCATGACCACCATGATAGCCCAATCGATCTCCATTACCATGACCTAACTTAATTGCCTCTATAAAACACATGTTAGTCATAGTAATCACGTATTATCATTAATCACCAAAATCCAACTAGGGGCCTAGATGCTTTCAATCAAAACTTTGGGGAAGTGGTATTAGAAAAGCATTACCCCCTTGGTTCTCTCAACATAATTGTTCTAGTGGTAGTGTCAATGAAAACTCCATGACCACTCATCCAACTAATGCCCAATATCACATCTATGGCTAATCCTAGCAATACTATGAGATCCATAGTATACTCCCTCTCTTGTATGGAGATAAGCATATCTCTAACTAATTGGTTTGTAGAGATAGTAGCCCCAGCTAAACTTATACTATAACCAGCCTTGTCTGCAACCACTATCTTCTAATCATGCTTAGATGCAAAAGTTTGACTCATAAATGAATGCAAAGCTCCAGAATCAAATAAAACAATTGCGGGGTGTTTCTTTACAAGAAACATACCAGTGGAAACAACTCCCACAGGGATCTCCTCCATGGCTGTATAATACACATACCCAGGACATGCTTTAGGATTGGCTTGCTTTTGGCTACCTTGATTCTGATTACTGTCCTTTTTAGGATAGGGGCAGTCTTTGGCCCAGTGGCCCATTTAATTGCAATTGAAGCATGGGTGGTTACTTCTTGGCCCTGTTGAACTTCCTTGGCCTACGTTACCCTTAAGCAGGGCAATGGTGAATGCCTTGCGAAATACCTTCTGAGGTCGGCTAGACTAGGTGTTCTTCTAGGGAGGCCTAAACTTAGGTGCTAGGGGATGGAATTGTGGCCTTGCTACCATGGAAGCCCTTGACTGAGATGAGCCTGAGGCACCTGCCTCAGCTACTTGCTTACGGTCCTTTGTTGCCACATGTAACTTATTCTAGTTCTCTTGAGTTAGGACATCACTGACGAACTAATTATATATAGCACATCTAGAGTTGGCCATGGTTTTCATCAACTTGGTGCCAAGGCCTCTCTTGAAGCTTTCTATCTTTTTCTCTTCGGTATCCATGAATGCTGGTGCATATCTGGACAAGTTGTTGAATGCATGCATATACTTGGTGAGAGTCTTTGTCCCCTATGTCAGCTTCATAAACTCAGTGGCCTTCATCCGCATCATCCTCGGGGGGTATATGATGCCCCCTAAAGGCTGTCTTGAATTGCTCCTAGGTAACATTGGCTCCAGTAGGTAAGGTAGACAAATAATGAGTCCACCAGATACCTACAGGCCCCTACAGTTGATGCGATGTATGCTCGGCCTACATCATTTTGGTGACCCTTAATAGACGGAACTTCTATTCAATTGTTTTCAACCACTCATTAGCCTAGAGCACTTCTTTTGCCTCTTTAAAGATAGGAGGCTTAGTCTCCAGAAAGTCCTTTAATGTACTATATTGATTGGGTTCTAGCCCCTAGTTTTGCTGGTGGGCACAAGTAGTATTCTGCGTAATGAGGCGCAATGTTTCTTCCATTGCTCGCTGATTCCCCAAGAATTGTGCAAAAAACTCATTTGCAGAGGGTGGCGGTGGTGGTGGTAGGTCACCATCATTGCCACCTTGGTTGGTACCTACCCCAGTGCGAGTGCGAGTCATCTGTAAACTTGCAACAATAAGTGATTATTGGCTGATGTCAAAAAATTGCAGAAGAATTGTGTAATCATGCCAAACTAAATTTACTGGAGAGAATCTAAATTCATACAATAAATAGAGGCACAATAATTCATTCTCACAACATGACATCACCAATTTGATCACTTATCGTACTCGCAATACGTTCGCATGCATGTCACATTTTACCAGGAAAACAAAACTAGAATTTCATTAGAGTTTGACCCATAGTGGACCAACATGCAAGGTTCCAATATTACATCAATGATACATATGAAGATCGAAACTTAAATCACATGTCCATTACATAAAAGATCAAAAAAGATAAGGAACTAGCGCATCCAGCTAAGCACTATAGCTGAGTGATGCCTTAGAGAGGTCACTGTCAACACTAGACATAGCATTTGCCTCATCATTGTCCACAGGCACAAGTTGTTCTTCCTCTTCCTCTTCCCAACCATTTTCTTCCACAAACATTTCTAGATCTTCCTCTTCTTCTTCCTCGGCTACTGGGGGAGGAATAGGATTAATGATGTTGTTGAGGTGATGAACATCAGGCTGAAGCTCCGCAATGGTATTCTAGTGCTCCTAAATCTAAAGCTGGTACTCCACCTCCCTCCGATGGTAGTCATTCTCCAGCTGCCTAGCTAGAACCATAGTCATAGTCCTAGCCTCCATGAGTTTGTTCACACAGATGTTATAAGACTCTTGCTAGAAATAGCAGGTGTCCTCTTAGGCATAAAACATCTACATAATAGCGAACATGGCACTCATAGCAGGAGTCAAGCTCTATGCCCGCTCATCACGGTCCCGCACCATAGAAACACAGTCATGCGGCCTCCAAACTGCCGTAGTTAGATCCACCTGAGGAATAGATCCTGCTACACTGTTGGTGAGTGAATCACCATGATGCTGACAAAGTGTGCTCAAGATCTCAAAGGCTGCCACTTGAGCGCCTTCCCAAGGGGTTCTTGCCTCAGACACTGCTTTCCTAGCCCTGGTACTATGGTGCCCATGTACAAGCTGGGATGGACACTTGCACCTTAAACCATGGTTCGTCCTGCACATGCCTCTGTGTCCAAAAGTATTGGGGTGGCTCTATGTACCCCCACAAAGTGCAACACAATCTAGAGCAAGGCAGGTGTGCCAAAGATACCCAAGAATGCCTTGTTCCCTTCCAGTGGGTAATAGGGTGACATCGGTATAAAAAATAGTGCCACTCTCATGAGAACAACATTATAATAGAATAGAGTTACTTAACTGAATAAGAAACTTATCAGGGGAGGAACAATGCAAGCATGTAATGAATGATTTATCATGATGCATGCACATTCCATATGTCCTCACAAACATAGGAAATTTGAAACTTCTAGCGGCATGCACGGTGGCATACATATGTTCTCTCATAAATAACATAACTAGTTGGGCTACATATTTCGCTGTTAGTGTACCTGCATAAGAATTTCATTTCAGCCCAACCCCACAATTGTATCTGCAGAAATGAACATCTGGGCTCTAGGTTGCAAGCTAAATACTTCCATATATACACACCCATATATATACTTCCATATCAAAGCTACCCGAAAGTAAATATGTCCCATACACACATATAAATATGCATATATAGTCATATCAAAGCTAACCCACAATAAAATACCTCCGACATCTTGTGGTCATGCCACTCATCATCTTACCTTGGGCATAGAGGTATTTGATCCATACATTACCACTCAAGTGAATGGCATCCATACAATAGCACGCCATATGGACAACGAAAATAAAAACCCCCGTGTTAGTACTTATTTAGCCACCTGAAATCCTTAACTAGGCATAAGGGAAATAATCATTGGCACACTTTAGATTCAAATTTCAGATTTGAACACCTATATATATAACTATAAGTTGCCAAAAACTAGTTTTGGAAAACAAAAACCTTTGTTTTAAATACACATGTGTCAAATAATGTTAAGTCTTGCTCCGATGCCAGCTGTGACAAAACCGACCAAATTATAAGAGCGCAAATACAATGGCAACCACCAAAATGATCGCACTGTCATACTTGAGCCCATATAAACCCGGTAGTCCATTGAGTACCACGACGGGTCTCGATTCATCGCCAACATACAACCAAGATCATACATGATTCAACATACATGCCACATATTATATAAAGTTCACAATTACCTCACCATACATCAGAGTACAATTAAAGTTATTACAAACCAAGTTCAAATGAAGTAGTAGCGGAAGCAAATATAGTTTGAAACGAACATATCACACCATCGTTCACATACTTTGCCAGTTTACGATCACAACCCACAAAAGCATCATAGAGGAGTTAATGAGAAGCGCCTTGCCCAGGGCCTACTCCTCGTCCACGGCAGGACAGAAGCAGTTCTTACAATATCCATGATAGACTGTGTTGTCTGCAACAAGTGGGGAAATAAACCCTGAGTATAAGAATGCACTCAGATAGACTTACCCATCATAAACAAAAAATAATATGACTCCAAGGATCATGCAAGGCTTTATAAGTGGAGCTAGCTTGACAATATTTTGCATAAAAAGCCACTAGTTCAACTATACATTTTATAATTCGGGTATCAAGTTAATTATAGCTATTCACCTCAAGATTAACAACTAACCTATGCCAAACATGTGATATATCATTATGTAGCATCACAATAATAACCATAGCTAGTGTAGCATTCCCTTGTCCAATATAACCATCAAATTCCATAGTCCAGTACTACGATGCTGGGACTAGTCGAGTTTCTCGCTATCCAAGAGAGACGGCGATTCGAATCGGTTGCATCCAGCTGGGCAATTATTCCTAACACAAACCCCCACTTCCCCCATTAGGGTCACGTTAGGTCACCTTTGGTACAACTTAGGTCCACATTTTGCGGGTTCGATCAGCGCCGCACAAACAGGGACAACCAGTTGCTAGGACGTTTAGGCCTGGATTGCCCTTGGGCTCATGTCTAGCTCCTCGCACACCCTTACTACCATCTAGAGTGCGCACTTTAATAGAACAAGGCCTGGCCTGAGTTGAGCTACTCGGCTTCATGGTTGGAATGAGTTATCCGGCCAGCTAAGTGAGAGGCATGCGTTCAATCTAGATAGAAGCGCCAACAACAGTAAAGTCCTTAATCGACATAGATGGGACCAACATAGCCAAACCAACCCCATTTCATATAAGTTCCTACCTGATCTCCACTTAATAACACCCCATGGCTATTTTCCACGATAGCAAATATAGCCAACCGTGCTCCGGTATCCACCTATATCTCGCAAGTGACAGGAAATCACCCGACTTCTACCAGTCTAAGCTTGGCTAAGCATATGTTCGATCTTGGACCTACAAAGGGTTCAAGGTATATTTCTGGACAAGGTAGTTCTATGCATCAAGTATTTCCAACCAACTCTTATAACCTAATGCATCAAACATAAAAGGACTCAAGTGATATTTGTAAAAACATAGGAAGCTTAGAATGCTCCAGGGCTTGCCTTTCAAAAAGGAGGTAGGCCTATGATCAGGGCACTCCGTTAATTCCTTAGAAGCCTGCTCCTCACTTTTGGAGGCTACCTACTGTGGTGCCTCTTGATTCTCCTCCTCTGTCTCAAACTCCAAGAGTGATTCCTTCTAGAGATCCTATATGCATGAGCGCAAAATAAGATACAAGAATGCAAGGGTAATGATGTGGATGATATGATATGATGCATAAACATAAATGCCATTAACAACAAGGTATTAGGGTGATAACAAGATTATCTTTCGTTACTGAGTAGGTGCATATCTCCTCTCTAGTAGTTAAACAAACACCTATTTAACATTTTCAGGGCTACAAGATAGCTGCTAATTGTTTTTGACATAACTGGATTTTTATAGACCCAAATAAAATGATCTTGGACTTTCTCAAAAGCTTATAAAATTTCCTACAACTTTCCTTTAATCATATTAAGGTGATTCAGTAGCTATCTAGGTCAAACAATTAAATCTTCTAGATCTATCTAGAGGATAAGCAAATTTGACAGCAGAATTCTAACAGCTTTAAGTCACAAGCCATCAGGCCTACAAATATGAAATTTTAGGACAAGCAATATGAGTCAGTTATCTACAACTTTGTCATTAACACAGGAAAGGTCACTATCATCATGAATTTGTCAACACAACAGAAACTACTCATGTAGCCATTTAGTTGAATTATAAAGCAATAATTAACTAGCTGCCTATATCAAAGTACTTCTAAGCCCAACTAATAACATCAATAGATCATATACATCACAAGCACCCTAGAAAACATCATGGTTAAGCCCAAATAATTTATTTATATTCATTTATTAATTTTCCTTATATAATAGGGTGATTTATAGGATAAATATTTACAATGCTCAATAAATTCTAAGAAAATTATAGTAGGTTACATATAAACCTAGTAGTCTACTGTACAAAGTTCATACCATTTGGATAAGTATAGCAACCTCTACAAAAATGGCAAGTTGTATAGGCTTATTTTAGCAAAAATAGTTTAGCCTAGTGAAAAGTGTCAAACAACAGATTTCATATTTTTCTTACTTTCATCCTAGCATAAGAACATTGTGGAAAAATTTGCATGATCATATGTTATATATTTTTACCCCATTTATTTTCACTAGAAACTAGCAAATAATCAAGTTTAAATAGAAAGACCTTACTTCAAGTATGTCTTCTATAGGTTTAGTATTTTCTCTAGCTAGAGAATGCCAACACAAGATCACAAAATTGGAATCACAATTTTAGCACTTCCGTAGCTCAAGTTATGCATTTTACACGATAGAAACAAATTTAAAAGCAGTTATCTAGCTCAATTTAATTCCCTTAGGAAAATACCCCCAAATAGTAGGTTTCATATTTTTATAAAATAGTACACTACAAGATGAATCCAACAAAATTTGGTTCACCCAAATTGGATAAGCCTAGCCCAAGATATAAATTTTTGAAGTTTGTAAGCATTTCTAGAAAATCAATTAAAGAAAAACACAAATTCGGGTTAAGCTGCTAGGTACACCCGAAAACTAACCCACACCCTATGTCTGCCACTGGCCCCCTCGGTCAATAGACCCCACGCATCAGTCAACCAAAGCAGAGGAGGTGCTTTGACCGTGAAGGTCTTCGGCAGTAGCGTCACGACCATCATGTTCCCCTCAACATCCCGCCTCGAATGTGGTAGGTCGTCAGACCTTTAATAGGGGTTGGCTACGGTGGCACTAATGGCGGCTCGACGGAGGAGCGCGGTGGTGCTCCAGCCATCCCTAGCCATGGCGTGCTCGGATGAGCACAGCTATAGCTTTATGGTGACCTAGCAGAGATCTAGGGTTAAGGTAGGGCTTCACGGTGGCCCTAGTGAGGCATGGGCGCGTGCATGGCAACTCGGCAGCGACAGCATGGCCATGCAACGTTGTGTTCGCCTCCAGCGAGGCCAGCATTGGCCAACAGCAGATGGCTTGAGCAAGCACGAACCCTAGCAGCTACAACATGGAGGAGAGAAAGAGGGAGAGCGCCATGAGTTGTCCTAGCCATGGTGTTGATGCAAAAGTGGATCTGCAAACACAAAGGGCTAATACCTGAATCGATATCCAAAGCATGCCAGTCGATTTGACCTGTTAATCGATAAGGATGAAGATACGAGCACTTTGGTCCTGACAACAGCGATACGCCCAGAAGTCACGGCCAAGAGGTACTCACACGGAACTCGAGAATCGCCGAAGGTCATACTAAAGCGATGCAACTCGCCGAATCAATGAGAACTCGTAAAAAGGAAAAAATATGCAAATTGACAAAGTCGCCGAAAAGTAAGTAGATGCAAATAGGAGTAAAAATTGGTTTTGATATTGATTGATATACATTACATTGCCCCTCAATCTATATTTATACCCTGATCTAAAGAGACATAACCAAATACGACTAGGACACCAAGTCCATATCTAAGGAAACACGTGACTCTTACATGAATCATACTCTAACAAATATAGAAAAGGAAATCAACTCCTATCTATTTCCCTGTCCGCCTCAATTACGATGGAATTCTCACCGACCTCCTTTCCATCGGCATACTTCCTGTTTCATCGGCAGTAGTTTTCAAGCCTTCCCTCATCGGCATCGACAATAACATCTCCAACCTTATCAGCAACGCCCGAGTCTAAATCAACCTTTCCATCGATCACCACCATTCATCGGCAACCATCTTTACAAGCTGATTTTCATCGACTGTCAGCATATACAGTAACTTTCCTCCTGCCGATTAGCCCACTCTGATTATTTTGACATGTGTAAAAAACGGTGTCAACACATGCCCCCCAATTTTGGAGTATAAAACCATTAATGCTCCGAAATTTACTCCAGATAACGTTTGCCTTTGCCCAATTATCGTAACTCATCCTCCAAGCCAAAACTTGATCTGTTATCAAATCTAGTCTTGATTCACGCACCTCAGTAAATATCACACAATTTCCAACCACTCTTGCCCTGATTATGGTTAAGATACCGAAACAATAATCCATCGGCAAGATCCTAACATAATAATGCTGCTATTTTCAGAATTAAAATATCCTGTACCGAGATCTCTTCCAAGTCATGATTACTTGCCATCAAATCATCTGTACAATCCCTTGATTATCGTGTGAACAGTTACCATATCCATCTGAACCACCTCGACCCACATGCGCGCGGCATAGAGATAAGTCCAGAATACCCCTACTCCAAGCGGCTTATAAATAGATTTCTCCGAAACGCTCGTCTTCTACCCTCAGACTCCAATCTTTGGCCTTCTCTCTTTCCAGCGGTGACTCCGACGAACAACTGCGTGACCTCAACCAACAAGAACTTTTCTCCAGCGTCAACCTCGAGTCTCCAGCCCGTGCCCCCATCTACCTCAAGATAATGGCAATCAAGTTCGACGTCCCTATGGTTCGTTCCACTTCCGTTACTTTTTACCTCAATTCCTCTGGTCTTTGCGAGTTCATACAGTTGGTAATTTTTTCTCTTTTTCTTTGTTCTTCGGATCCTCTAAACTTAGGAACTTCGCAACAAATTAGTTATTCCAACCGATCAGCCGCATTTCCAATGCCTAGGACCAATGGGCAACCTAGATCCAACTGATCTGATTAATGCAGAGGTTAACAGAATCCCTTTTAGAGCCCAAAATTTCTCTCTGAATTTATGGAAAGATACATTCCGATCTTGGCCCAAAACCACCAAAGGGTGGAAAGATTGGTACTTGAGGGTCAACAGGTCGATGCAAGTACACTGGGTAGAATGGAAGCTAGACCAATGCATTAGGCTATCCATTGCCGATATGCAAAAGAATGAGTCAATGATGATTGCAGCTGCTTACTTCTGGTCAGACACAACAAACACTTTTATGTTTGGACATGGCCCAGCTACTCCCACACTTGCCGATGTCTACATGCTTACTGGCTTGGACATTTCAACTACCGATGAAGGCTTCATCTATGGCAGAAAATCTGAATATAGGGTGAATACCTGCAACATCGGCGGTTGGACAGGATATATTCAAGAATGCCAGAGGACTAGGACAGTTAACCAGATGGAACATGCCACATTCTTGAATATGTGGTTAGAAAAATTTATCTTCTATGGTCGATCAGTAGGACCAACCAACGCCTTCCTCCCCGCGGCTGAACTCTTGGCCAATGGTGTAAGGTTCCCTCTTGGCCGATACCTTCTGAGCTCCACTTATCATCTTCTTCATCAAGTGTCTCAGAAACTTTTGCTTGGCGAACCCATCAGCAACTTAGGAGGCCCGTGGTGGTTTATCAACATGTGGCTGAATGCCCATATGCACAAACGTTTGCAATGGGACTTCTTTGCCCAACAATTCCCACGAGAAATTGCTGAAGACCACGTGCTTGGGGATGAGGAACCGGCAACACGCTCACCCCTCAATTTTGGTGAAGCCATAATTGTCCTCCCTGGAACAGAGGCCAATGAAGACCAGATCGGCAGATTCTTCCAAAGCTTCTACAATGGTCTTTCTCGTGATCATAGGGCCTGGGTACCTTATATTGACGAAGAAAATAGATTCCCCCTTCTTTTCAACTTTGCCGATGACACTCTAAATTAGGATAATGAACTCATGATGGCCATCATTACTCCCAGGGCAATCCCAGTAAACACATTTGGTAGCGGGAAAAACACCAATATCACGTATGAATTTTACAATCCATCGGCAGTATCCCGTCAATTGGCTTTTGGGCAACTGCCAATCAAACTTTGTTTTGCCGATGTGATCAAACCTAGAAAAACAATCACCTGCGAAACAGATTGGAGCAGGGTAGTGCGACTCTCCCCTGATGCCAATACTATAGATGTCGATCTATCCATCTGGACGCTAGCATCTTTCATCACCGAATCATATAAGCACTGGTGGCGAGAGTGGAGGGAACAACTGTTTGCAACATCTGCTCACACATATCGGCACATGATCGACCTTGAATACGCCATTCCCGATGACGTAGTAAGTTTCTTTTAACTCCCTTCTTCTTTTTCCTTTCATATATCAGAAACTAACTTTCTCATGACAGGTTAACAACCTAGCACCATCTATGAGCAAAAGTGGGAAACCCTTCGATCTTCGGCCTGTTTCCCTGATATCACCGATCGGCTACAATGCCCCCACCTTAGCTACTTTGACTCACCAGAAGACCCGTGCCAAGACCATCACCTCCAAGTCCAAATTGGCTACAGCTAGGGCCACTCCATTGGCTGCTGCTACAACCCTGATCAAGGCATTCAAGGTAACAACCCTGTTTATTTCTACTCATGCCGATCACAGACTGTATTAACATTAATCATCAGTGTGTAAGAGCCGCTACTGGATCGTCATCGGCAATTCCTTCGCCATCAAGCACCACTACCTCTGACAAACCTTCAGAGGTATTCCTTTGATTTTACATTTTATTTGTTAAATATCATACCTTACACTTGTTTTGCAGCAACAAATGGGTACATCGGCAAGCATACCAGATGTTCAAGCTCCACAACCAACAAATGCCGATGCCCCCCAGCCAACCGTTGCTGAGGCCCAAGCAAAGCACAAAGCCTTAATAGATGCCGAGGCACAGCCAAAACGACAGAAGTCCATGCCAATCCCCACATCTACCCCAACATCTGTAAGCTGGCAAGAATCAGTCGATGCAACTGAGCAAGCAGTTAATCCTCCTGTACAGGACATACCATCGATCATCATACCCCAAGGGCCAACCACCGATGAGGCCATAGAGGATATCCCATCGGCAAGCTCAGACGATCCTCCACACAGCATACTCCAGGCTACTTCCTCCAGCCAAGTACAGGAAATTGCCTTGAAACAGGTAAGCCGATTGACCTAGTCAATTTATAATATTCATACTTATCCTTAACTGACCTCTTTTTATTTTTCTCAGGAACAAGACTCCCCAAACAGCCTATTTTCCTTTGCCATTGATGTTTCTAATGATGATGGAGAGGAAGCAAGTTCTTCCCTTGCACTGGGAACAATATCGGCAGAAATTAAGTCCAAGTTGGAAACTCTCCTAGACTTGTTACAGCAGGATACCGCCCAACTAGTAGATGACTCGGACCCCGCAAAGGCAATTTTCAAAGCAATCTGTGGCCAGGTCCCTGCCGATGTTGAAGAAGCACTCTTCCCAGCAGCCCATTTAGAAAGCCACCAACTGCAATATCAACGGGCTACTCAACACATTGCCGATAGAGCAGCTCAGGCTCAACTCAAAGAAGAGATGCTACAACTGAAACAGATTGCCGATGAGAAGCACAAGGGCATCGGCAACTTGTAGACTTCGGGCGCTGAACTTAAGCAAAAAATCTTAGATTTATCGGCAAAGAGGATGGCTCTATTAGCTGAATTAAAAGAAGTCGAGGCAGCCTTAACTCATGCCCAACAAGAAGAAAGCCAGCTACCCGATGCCATCAAGGCCCTTTAGCAAGAAAGAGACATCCAGGCTCGCAAAGCCTTGGCCATGAAGAAAAAACTCAAGCCTGTGGAGGGTGCTGCCGATGAAGACATCAAAGAAATGAAGGAAGCCGACCAGATTCGCCTGCGTGTGATATTGGCTATCCAATCCTTGTTAAACTTGTAAATCTTGTCTATTGCATCGGCACTTTATGAGACATTGACATCCTTGTATAATTCTAGCCGATAGGACTGTTATCGGCACTTATACTTTTATGCATCCATCCAGATACTAGGGTAATATTTCTTTAAATATTTTCCATTTAATGCTCTGGGAAACACAACCCCTTTGAGGGTTTCTAGAATATATGCGTTACCAGGAACAGACTGATTTATCCGATATGGACCTTCCCAATTAGGAGACCACTTTCCAAACTTTGAACTTTTAGTCCCAATCGGTAAAATCAATTTCCAGACCAGATCTCCATCGACAAACTCCTTTACGTTCACCTTCTTTTCATACCATCTAGCTACTCTTTTCTTATTTTCTTCGATGCTAACTAAAGCCCTTAACCGATGACCCGCCACATCTTCCAACTCATCCTTCATAAGAGTATCATAATCATTGGCTGTCAGCTGATTTTGAGAACGTATTCGCCTAGAGCCAATTTTAATTTCCCAAGGCAATACTGCGTCGTGTCCATATACTAACTGATAAGGCATTACTTTGGTTGCACCATGACATGACATCCGATATGACCACAAGGCTTCATTTAATACTATATGCCACCTCTTAGGATTTTCTTTAATTTTGCGCTTAATGAGTTTGATGATCCCTTTGTTAGAAGCCTCAGCCTGACCATTAGCTTGAGCATAATATGGAGAAGAATTTAAAACTTTAATTCCCATACCTACAGCAAACTCATCAAATTCTCCCGATGTAAACATAGTACCCTAATCGGTAGTGATAGTTTGAGGAATACCAAATCGGTAAACAATATGCTCTTTCACAAAATCGATCATATTAGTCGATGTCACCTTTTTTAAAGGAATTGCCTCAACCCATTTTGTGAAATAATCGGTAGCAACCAGAATAAATTTATGTCCTTTGCTCGATGGCGGATAAATCTGACCAATGAGATCGATAGCCCATCCCCAAAATGGCCAAGGTTTAATTATAGGGTTCATAGCCGATGCAGACGCTCTTTGAATATTACCAAACTTTTGACACCCCTGACATCCTTTAAAATATTTAAAACAATCTTCAAGAATAGTCGGCCAATAGTATCCATTCCTTCTGATCATCCACTTCATCTTGAAAGCCGATTGATGCGCTCCACACACTCCTTCATGAATTTCACCCATCAAGCTTTTTGATTCATCACTGCTAACACATCTGAGTAAAACTCTATCTATAGTTTGATAATATAATTCATCATCGAGGAGCACATACTTGGTAGCTTGGAACCTTATACGTCTTTCAACCTTTTTATATGGATCCTTTAAATAATCGACAATCTCCTTTCTCCAATCATCGGTATCGACTGCCGATGTTAGCACTTCCTGAATAGGCTGATACCCTGAAGCATGCTGAGCTAGTCGATTAGCCTCTTCATTATGCAGTCGAGAAATATGTTCAAGACAAAAATCTCTAAACCCTTTCAATAATTGCAAACATCTTTCATAATACGAAATTAAAACTTCACTTCGGCATTCATAAATCCAAGCCAATTGATTTATAACTAGCATAGAATCACCAAAGATTTCAACAGCATCGGCACGTATCTCCTTCAGCAATTCTAACCCTTTTATCAAGGCTTGGTATTCAGCCTGATTGTTTGTCAATGTAGCAACAATCGGCAATGAAAACTCATACTTCCTTCCTTGAGGTGAAATCAACACAATGCCGATACCTGCTCCTTCACCACATGTGGACCCATCGAAGAAAAGTGTCCAAGGAGCAACCTCCAGAGAGTCCACTGTATTACAATGCTGAGTGACAAAATCAGCCATAACCTGCCCCTTAACTGCCTTAGTCGATTTGTAACGTAGTTCAAATTCTGATAATGCTAAAATCCACTTGCCGATTCTACCACTTAATATCGGCATCGACAGCATATACTTGACTACGTCATCTTTGCATATGACCGTACATTCGGCAGATAACAAATAATGTCTTAATTTGACACAAGAAAAGTATAAACACAGACATAATTTTTCGATGGCCGAATACCTTGTCTCAGCATCCACTAATCTTCTGCTCAAATAATAAATAACACGTTCTTTCCCTTCAAATTCTTGAATAAGAGCTGAACCGATAACGGTATCATCAGTTGACAAATACAACCTGAAAGGTTTCCCATGTTGAGGTGGAACTAGCACTGGAGGATTTGTTAAATATTTCTTAATTTCATCTAGGGCTAACTGCTGCTCAGCTCCCCATACAAATTCCTGATCGGCTTTCAATTTAAGTAATGGACTGAAAGCCTTGATCTTACCCGACAGATTAGATATGAATCTTCTAATGAAATTAATCTTACCGATCAAAGATTGCAATTCAGTTTTATTGGCAGGAGCAACCACCTTGTTAATTGCATCAATAGACTTCCCACTGATTTCGATGCCCCGCTGATGCACCATAAAACCCAAGAATTGACCTGCCGTTACACCAAATGCACATTTATTAGGATTCATCTTCAATCCATGCTTCCTTGTGCACTCCAGTATCTTTCATAGATCGGCTAGATGTTTTGTGATATCTCTAGACTTAATCACTACATCATCAATGTAGATCTCCACTAATGTGCCGATGTATTCATGAAAAATAAAGTTCATAGCTCTTTGATAAGTAGCGCTGGCATTTTTCAAACCAAACGTCATGACTATCCACTCAAACAACCCTACATGACCTGGACATCTGAAAGCAGTCTTGGGAATATCTTCTTCAGCCATGAATATTTGATTGTAACCTACATTACCATCCATGAAGCTGATAATTTGATGTCCGGCTGTAGCATCAATCAACAAATCAGCAATCGGCATTGGATAGCCATCCATCGGTGTGGCTTTATTGAGATTCCTGAAATCAATACAAACACGAAGTTTTCCATTTTTCTTATAAACAGGAACCACATTAGAGATCCACTCTGCATATCGACACTGCCGAATAAACTTTGCCTCAATTAATTTAGTTATTTCGGCCTTAATGTCAGGAAGTATATTAGGGCTGCATCGGCGTGCTGGCTGCTGATGTGGCCGAAATCCAGATTTGATAGGTAACCGATGTTCAACTATGGATCGGTCTAATCCAGGCATCTCAGTATAATCCCAAGCAAAACAATCTTTATACTCTTTTAACAAATCAGTTATTTGCTGCTTACACTTGGAATCTAACTTAGCACTAATAAAAGTAGGTCTTGGCCAATCGCCATCACCAATATCTACTTCTACTAAATCATCTGCCGATGTGAACCCTTGACCTAATTTTCCATCATCGGCAAACCTATCCATTAAAACTCTTCTTCAGAACCGACTACTTGGATCGGTGGAATTTCATAATCAGCAACTCTAAGGAACTCTTTTTCCCAAACTTCTCCTGATATGCATTTAGTTCACTCATAAGTATCTGATTCTGCCGATGCGATGATATAAGAAGAATCACCAGGGACAAACTCAATCTTATCCCCAATTCACTGTATGAGGCATTGATGCATTGTAGAAGGAACACAACAATTAGTATGAATCCAATCCCTCCCTAGAAGCAGATTATATGCACCCTTACCATTAATAACAAAGAACGTCGTCGGCAAGGTTTTGCTGCCGATGGTCAATTCAACGCATACTGCCCCTTTAGCCGGTGACACATTGCCTTCAAAATCCTTCAGCATCATATCGGTTTTGGTCAAGTCTTGATCTCCCTTACCAAGTTTCCAATACATCACATAAGGCATAATATTAATCGCAGCCCCTCCGTCGATAAGTATCTTAGATACAGGCTGCCCATCAACTCTGCCTTTCACAAACAAAGCCTTAAGATGCTGTCTCTCGTCATCGGTAGGTTTCTCAAAAACAGCCATCATTGGATCTAGTGTCAACTGAGCTACTTGATCAGAGAGAACAACTTCTTCCTCATTATCAGATAGTGCCAAAAACTCCATCGGCAACATGAATACCATATTAACATCTGCTGATGGACCCTTATTTTTGTGTTTTACCTGCCACTGCTGATGACCGGACCTCTCATTGGAGGAATTTTCCTCTCGGTATAAATCCTCCTGATGCTCACGTTGCATCCTCCTTTTCTGTGTCTTTGTCAGACCCTCCAGGCACCATCAAGGAAACTTGGTTTTCCAAACCGGCTGATAATAGGTCCCAGTTGATTCTACACGGCATATATTAGGGTCCCTATAGAATATTTCTTCATCGGGAACTCTTGCGTTTACCATCTCCTCAAGCTCCTCTTGATTCCTTGGAAAATATCCAGCGCGTTTACCAAGCCTTTCATGTACACTAAGTCTACCCCCCAGCCGATCATGCACTGATGCTCTGCCTCTGATCGGCTCATTGATAAATAAACCCTGATTGCCAGGTTGAAACCTCCTTTCTGACCAATTGACCCCATAATAACCATTGCACTCAGGGCAATTTTCAACAGTTGGCAACTTAATACCTTCTTCCCAGCAATGGATGAAAAACGGGCACCTCCAATGATCTTTATGCCGATACCATTCTTCCTGACGTCTCTCTTCTTGATGTTGTCGATATCGGTCCTTACGCTGACGCCAACCCTCCTGCTGCCTTCGATGGGTAATCACAATGCTAGGTCGAGGAGGGTTTTTGGAACTACTGCTTTCTTCCAGCAAACCCTTACTTTTTGCATCATCGGTAGTTATCCAATGTTGGGGATCCACTGATGCGTTTTTCTCAGCAGCCTCTGACGTCAATACCTTGGTCTTCCCTTTGGCCTCCAACATATTTGCTGGAAAAGGGTATTGATCAATTTTCATCGGCTTCTGGGCCTTGGAAGTACCAAACTTAATTCTCCCAGATTCAATAGCCGATTGTAACTGTTGCCTGAACACCTTGCACTCATTTATACTGTGTGAAGTTGCATTGTGCCATTTGCAGTACAAGATCTTCTTCAACTCTTCTACCGATGGGATCACATGATTAGGTGACAGCTTAATTTGGCCCTCTTGAAGCAGAAGATCAAATATCTTGTCGGCCTTGGTGATATCAAAGGTAAACTTTTCTGGCTCTTTCTGACCAAAGGGACAAGATATCGGCTTTTTATTCTTAACCCACTCAGCTAAGCCGATAACTGGTTCTTCATCAGAATCAGAATCTCCTACTTCTTCAACAAATAATACTTTTTCACTCCAATTCTTTTTAGGTTCAAAAACCCTAGTATCTTGATCAGAGATCCTTTGCACAAGATGACTAAGGCTTTCAAACTCCTGAGAAACATATCTGTCTTTAAGATGTGGCAATAACCCTTGGAAAGCCAGATCGGCAAGCTGCCGATCATCCAGCACTAGGCTATAGCACTTATTTTTTACATCTCGTAGCCTTTGCACAAAGATTTCTACCGATTCATCATTACGCTGTCTCAATTTTACTAAATCGGTAAGCTTCTTTTCATGGATTTCAGCAAAGAAATACTTATGAAATTGTTTTTTCTAGATCAACCCAAGTAATAATAGAATTTGGTGGTAATGAAATGAACCATGTAAATGCCGATCCAGACAAAGATGATGAAAATAATTGAACTCTTAATTCATCTCTGCTAGCTGCCTCTCCACATTGAATAATGAAGCGATTGACGTGTTCCATTGTTGATGTATCATCTTGCCTAGAGAATTTAGTGAAATCTGGTACCTTGTACCGATCTGGGAGAGGAATTAAATCATATGCAGGAGAGTATGGAGTCCGATAAGAATAAGTATTGACCTTGGGCTTTATCCCAAACTGATCCTTCATAATTTCTGCTATCTTATCGGCCCAAAAAGCATCAGCCTCCTACTGACGAACTGGCTGAATTTCTATAGGAGGTGCCTGCTGATATCCCTCCACATATCTTTGTGGCCCATGATCTCCAGCAATCAGCATATTTGCCGTTACTTGTGGTCCATTAACCTGTTGGAAAGGATTCATCAGCTGAGCTGCCGATGCTTGATTCTGGAAACCAGCTTGCATATGACCTTGTTGAATCCCTGCAACTTGCTGATTTTGCTAAACTATATGTTGAACAGGTAACTATCCTGACCAACCATTATTAGAACTCATCGGTACAAAACTTATCGATGGCTGTTAATTTGCTGACATTGTTGGATAATTATAACCAGCTTGAGGCATGAACTAAACCCCAGTTTGACTCATAGCAGGGGCTTTCTACTACATCGGCAGTAAGCTTGCCGATGGACTTGAATTGGGTGTTTGAACCAAAGGCATCTGGAAACCTCCTAGAGTTGGTTGCACAGTGGTTGCTGTGGCATATTGAGGCACTTGAGCCATCAGCGAAATAGCCGATGGTATAGGAGCTTTTTCTACTGCATCAAACACTTGAGGTAACCCAGGATTGAAAGCAGATGACTCCAAAGGCATACCATATCCCCACCAATTAGCAGGAATCTGGCTATTCTGAGACACAGGGCCTGACATAGCTGATGCCGATAGATCTGTATTAAGCTAAACTCGTCCTCCTAGTAGTACCAGATCTGATCATATCGGTGTAGATTGAATATTAGGTAAGCCTGCTGATACTGGAGGAGAAGTAACTTCTGTACCCACAATGGCTGAGGGAGCCGATGGAGTATTGACAGATGCTGGCTCTGGTTGGTGATAGGCAGGCCCAACATAATGTGGTGACGCTTGTCCTTCTTTGAGAGTTCGAACCACAACATTATGAACAGTATTGGATAGCACATTGGAATGTTTAATCAAAGCATGATTTACTGCAGAATTAACCATATCTTGAAGTTTACCAGGATTGGAGCCAAAGGTAACCTGCCGAGGCAATGGCAAATCTTGCTTCTGGATGACTTGTCCACTCTTGTTCAGGCTAAACGATTTTAGACAAAGCTGCCTGTGTTCTTCTATAGCCTTTTCCATAGCCTGCCTCTGCTCTTCCTTAAGATCTTCTTCTGATACCGCGATAATGTTCCCTGAATCGATCTCGGGATTGAACATATTGATCGGATTGATTTGTCCCACCGGGCGTGCCAAAAGATGTGTTAATGCAAAAGTGGATCTGCAAACACAAAGGGCTAATACCCAAATCGATATCCAAAGCGTACCAGTCAATTTGACCTGTTAATCGACAAGGATGAAGATACGAGCACTTTGGTCCTGACAACAGCGATACGCCCAGAAGTCACGACCAAGAGGTACTCACACGGAACTCGAGAATCGTCGAAGGTCACACTGAAGCGATGCAACTCGCCGAATCAATGAGAACTCGTAAAAAGGAAAAAATATGCAAATTGACGAAGTCGCCGAAAAGTAAGTAGATGCAAATAGGAGTAAAAATTGGTTTTGATATTGATTGATATATATTACATTGCCCCTCAGTCTATATTTATACCCTGATCTAAAGAGACATAACCAAATACGACTAGGACACCAAGTCCATATCTAAGGAAACACGTGACTCTTACATGAATCATACTCTAACAAATATAGAAAAGGAAATCAACTCCTATCTATTTCCCTGTCCGCCTCAATTACGATGGAATTCTCACCGACCTCCTTTCCATCGGCATACTTCCTATTTCATCGACAGTAGTTTTCAAGCCTTCCTTCATCAGCATCGACAATAACATCTCCAACCTTATCGGCAACGCCCGAGTCTAAATCAACCTTTCCATCGATCATCACCATTCATCGGCAACCATCTTTACAAGCTGATTTTCATCGACTGTCAGCGTATACAGTAACTTTCCTCCTGCCGATTAGCCCACTCTGATCATTTTGACACATGTAAAAAATGGTGTCAACACATGGTGGACTCGAGCTCGGCGGCGCTCTAACGGACATGGCGATGACAGTGATGGCATTGGCTCGAGGTCCCTCACCTTGTTTCAAACGGTGACACGAGTGGGTCAGGGGTGAAGAGGATGGCACGGTAGCTCTGTGTATGTGAGCAATTGCACAGTGGTGTGGCATGGTGGCAAGTTAGGCTAGCGAAGCTTGGTGACGGCAACGGCATGGTGCTCCTTCTCTTCAGTGCAGTGCAAGAGCGAGAGAGATAGGAGAGTGCGAGTGAGAGAGGGTGTGCGCGAGGCTTGCCCTCCCTTTGGCTTGGCCGCCTAGCCCAGCACTGGTGTACGACTATCAGATGGCATGCCTGGCCTATGCGTGGTCAACCACCAAGGCTGTTTGAAATCGGCCATCAGGCCTGATTCAGTCGACTGATAGGGCGACTTTGAGCTCCTAGATCTCCTAATCCGTGGGGATTTAGCAAAACATCATTACTAAGAATTGGCTACAGAATATCTACAACTTTGCTCAAAAGAGTTTTGTCTAATTCACAATGGTTTTCAAACTATAATGCTCCAAAGTAGGCTACTTTGAAACTGAAAACCAGCTTTAGACTTAGCAAAATTTCTAAGTTTGAAAATAACATTTCATTGCTACTTGTGGGCTCTATTTGACCATGCTAGGCACCAAATTAGCTCATGACCCTTAAATAAAGTTTATTACCCATGTCAAGAACTACAACTTTTATAAAGGGTGCACTGCCATGCAAACAATCTAAGCTACTTTTCAACTTTGGTCAAACTAGCATCATGTCAAAGGCATTTCAATGTAACCAACACTTAGAAGCAAAATTGGCCCATGTCATGAATACAAACATTGTTCTATTTACCATCCTAGATTTGTCTAAGGTGTTTTTGTGACCTCCCAACCATCTCTTGCATTGGTCACACATTGTCACAAGCATATGTATGCATATAATCAACATCACATGTGATAATATGTAAGAATAAGATGAAATTCCATATGCTCATGCTCATGAATGCTTGGATGATGCTTGTGCTCATGAAATGCAAGTGTCAAATGCAATAATTAACACTAGGGTGTTACAAAACATGTATTCTAAAACTGCACTTTGCTTTGGATTTCTGGCTTTGCATTCTGAACATGCTCGGTATGCTCAGTTGTTATAAACTTGTGCTTGAGTGGACACATTTGTTTCACTGAAATTTGGCTTATGCTGATGTTTATGCTGATTTGTTGTGAGAGGAAAACATTGTTTGTTCGTTGAAAAGTACTACTAAAGTAGTGCTAAAGAACAGGGCCATAGGCTTTGTCTGTCGGGGTCAACACTGCACTATATGGACTGTATGTGTACATGACTATTCCATTCAACTACAACTAGTACATGTTATTGGTTCATATACACTGCATAAGACATTGACGTAAAGCATTCCTTTTCACACAGCATGCTTCAACCACTATGGCAAGATCATTAATCTATTTCTACAGTATGCCAAGTGCATATACTAATATGTGTCTGGATTACCAAACTGAGGCACAAAGCAACCCTTACACGGTTGCCAATAGTGAATTGAATGTAGGAGGAAAGCCTCTGTAGTTATTTCACTCCAAAAATGCAGTCACAACAGTCAACAGATAGACTGAAGAGTGAAGAGGAGTTGTTTTCATAACCAATTTTTCTTGGTTGGTTTTGCAGATGCATGCAGTAGCTAGCTAGAGATGGCTACAATTTTTATTATCCAACGAGAGATCAAACAAATAGCAGTAGACTTTCTAGCATGTGCAGTAAATATGCAATAGCTATGCCTCCTCCGTTATCATTAGATCAAGGCGCCACTTGTTTAGATGAACTCCTTGATGCATGGTTCTTGCAAGAGTGTGATGTGTCTGGCCCGGTTAGATGGACAATGCTCGGACCATCAAGTGCACATGAAGATAATGGTAAATGTTACTTTGTGAACCAAAATGTTTGCACAAATGCACACATTACATGCATAATAAGAGCATATCAGTAGTACTTGATATAAAGATAACATAACGGCAAATCATACTTCATATATATGTGGAGTAAAACTTTGATCTGCCATCTACCTTAAAAGAAGAGAGTAGTGCCATCCCACTACTCAAAGGCATCCAACTATTACCTAGACATAGTAGTTCTAACTAAAGATGATTAACATGACTTCATACTAATTATAAGGACAGAAGGTAGCATAATGTATGTCTCCACCACGGTGAACCAGTGTGAGCAGACAATCCCTTCAGTCCATCTAGCGCTGGTTCCTCGCTAGGGCAGATGGTGGGCAATGTTCTTATCCTTGGTGTAGTAGCCATCTCGAAGGCCTTGTGCCTTTGCTAGGACATGCGCCCTGGCATCGGCCTCATTCCAACCATAGGGCATATGGTTGGGGCAGATGGGGCACACCAGGCCGCCAAACAGGGTAGCACGAATGAACATATTTGGACCCATGAGGACAGATGTTGTGTAGACATGCAGAATATCATCATTAGAGTCCATCCTGATGTAGCCTAGAAAGCCATTAGACTCGGCCTTGGCCTCAGCAGACAGCGAGGGGTACCATGATGGCGGAGGAGACTCGCTCTGATCTGGGGAAGATCCAGCGATGGCGGTGAGTGCACCTGGCGATGGCGAGCGGGACCACACCAAGGCTAGTTGTGGAGAGCAAACCACCAGTGCCGATGGCGTCAGCATTGTCATCGAGGGTGATGGGGAGAGCAATGGTAGCCTAGGAGATGGTGTGTGGGAACATGATGGGAACACCGATCTCCCATGACTAGACGTCGATGCTGCCTCCATTGACAACAACTCGGGGTGCGCCAACGGCCCTGACTCCGCTGAACCAATGGATGAAGCAGGGACTAAAGCCAGTCCACCCTTCCTCGATGCACACCTGTAGCGATTCATGAGAATGGCCTTCATGGCAACCGACAGGGAGGCGGAGGTGGGGACTTTGCGAGGAGAGGGCTTTTGCACAATGCAAGGTGGAATGAAACAATTGGAGTGAGGCTAGGCTTTATGTATACACACGGACGGTAGGCCTTCTAAGGTGAGATAAAGATTTACTTTTCTAATCCGCTGTGTGTCGCCTCGGGTGCCGTTGCACTACCTCAGGAATTGCAACCATATTACACTAGCGAAGGCATGTGCGACCGGAGATGCAGGAGTAATGGCGTTGCCAACTGTCCTCTGCAAAAATAGAGCACGTCTCGTCCATTTACGCCGATGAGATGGCACAACGATATCAAATGTATCGTCGATAGACTTTTTGTCTAGGGGAGACTTGTTCAGATGAACTCCTCATGCCATGATTGTTGCAAGTTCAACAAATTATATCTTTTTTTGAAATAAAGTTCAACAAATTTGATCAGATACATGCAAACAAGATGAGTTGGGTTCACCCTAGGTCCACAGATCAAAACTACTCATACTACTGATACTACAAACAAATGCATACAGATTGCTATGACACTCAAAACTATGGACGACACATTTTCTATCCGACGCGTTCAAATATATGGTGGAAGGACTTTCTTACGTATGTAGTAGAATTTCAACACATATGGCTACTCTATTCTGCATTTAGGCTAGTCTTGCTCCTCTCAAAGAAACCTTGCGCAGTTGCCAAGATTGAGATATGTCCGGCCCATTTAGATTTACAATGCTCGGACCATCATGTCGCATGAAGATTTACAAATGTGCACATTACATGCATAATAAGAGGATATCAGTGCTACTAGATAGAAAGATAATGGCAAACCAGATTTCATATATATATGGATTACATAAATGATACGAGTTCGGACTACATAACCACGCCTTCATCTATCATAATAATAAGAGGAGAGCAGTGCCATCCCACTACCTAGAAATACTATTTCTAACTATAGATGATTAACATGACTTCATACTAATTCCAACAACACCTAGCAGCAGACTAGTCCTAACTACAATGTTGACATGACTTGATACTACTAATAAGGAGTGTCATCCCACACCTCTACACAAGTCATGCAACAAGGGCACCAATAGGTGTGAACAAAATCTAACACCTGCAAGGTAAACCAGCCTTGGTTGATGCTAGCAAACCTCTCTGCCACAGCAAACCAATGCGGCTTGATGATCCCTTCAGGCCAACTAGCCCTCGTTCCTCACTAAGGCATGATGGCAGGCAACATTCTTGTCATTGGTGTAGGTGCCTCCTAGGGGGGCATGTGCCCTCACCAGCACGTGTGCCCCGGCATCGGCCTTGAGCCAACCATGGGCCATATGCAAGAATATATTTAAGCCTAGGGTAAAAGGTGTTGCGTAGCTGTGTAGATGATCATCCTCTGAGTCTATCATGACATAGCCTAGAGAGCTGTCAGACTCAGCCTCGGCCTCGAACAAGATGTTGGCCATGGCCTCGGCCTCGACCAAGATGTTAGCCTCATCGTCGGCCTCATTGTTGGCCTCAGTGGATGGCAAGGGGGCCATGATGGTGCTGGTGACTGACCCACATGGGGAGAGGATCCAACAATGGCAAGCGAACCCGACGATGGTGAGCGGGACAGCACCGAGGTCGGTGGTGGCAAGCAAACCACCGGTGCCGGTGGTGTTAACGTCATCATCGAGGGCAACGAGTAGGAGATGTTGTGAGTCTTAGTGATGGGAACACCGATCTACAGGGACTGGATGTCATCGCTGCCTCCGCTGACACCAACCCTGGGTGCGCCATCGGCCTCGCCTCCACTGAACCACTAGAGGAAGCAGGGACTATAGCTGGGCCACCGATGGCCTTCATGGCAACCGACAGAGTGGTAGATGTGGGAGGTGAGGAGAAGGCTTTTGCGTAATGGATGGTGGAATGGGAAACAATTGGAATTGGAGTGAGGCCAGGCCTTATGTATACATAGGGATGCTATGGCTTCTAAGGCAAGATACTCTGTAAAGATTTATTTATACATAGGGATGCTAGGGCTTCTAAGGCAAGATACTCCATGAAGATTTATCTTTCCCTATGGTGGGTGTCATAGCGCTCCCTTGGGAATTGCAACCGAGTAGGTCTCCTCCATTTATGCCAATGAGGCAGCATGAGTCTCGGCATGATGAGATCAATTGTACGACCGGTGGAGTTTATGGCATGCGCAATAAAATTTCATAGTTTGTGATCGACTACAGTCACTCGTCATTTCATCCAATATTATTATTACTTCTAGTAGTAGGGGCATGGTCACGTGTACCATGTTCTGCTTGGCTTTTAATTTATTTACTAAAAGAAAGTAACATTTTTCATAATGTATGACATGGGGCCAGGAGTACATTTGCACAAACGTGTACTCCCTCCATCCCACAAAACATTTAAATATCTCTTTTCAAGGCAAGTTTCGTGGAAGTGTGAAACTAAGCATGTGCCCCTTCTACATCCTTCTTCCCATGTGATAAAACTCAATATCAATCTAGAATGTTCCTTCAAAATATAACATAGGATGTGTTGGTTTTCCAAAGGTGCAATTCTTTTTATTGGTGGGGTCCATCTAAAAAGATAAGCTAAACTCTAGGATTACATGAATTTTTGGAAAGATTTGAACTGTAGGATTACATGTTTTGTGGGATGGAGGAAGTACAACACGTAGACTATCCAAAATGTTCAAATATAAGGCGGTAGGACTTTCTTGCATGTGCAGTAGAATTTCAACACCTATGGCTACTCTACACTGCATTTAGGCCAGGCTTGCTCTACGCGGTTGCCAAGAGTGAAGTGAATGTAGGAAGAATGCTGGACATGAGTGAATCAATGAAAATTTAAGAGATTTTGACCACCATGACACAATTGAGACTTAAAAGCCTAGTGAGTTGTGATAGGTCTTTTCACTCCTATCCAAGCAGTCACAACAGTCGAGGGGCAAAATGAAGAGTGAAGAGGAGTTGTACATTACATCGAGCCGAGACTTGTTCAAATGAACTCCTTGCTGCATGGTTGTTGCAAGTTCAACCATTTTTATCAAACACATTTAAATAAGATGAGTTGGGTTCACGATGGATCAGAGCCACTCAAATGGATAGAGGTGGACTTTCTGGTGTGTGTAGTAAAAATGCAACATCTATGCCTCCTCCATTGTGCATTAGATTGAGTCAAGACTTGTTCATATGAACTCCTCACTACATAGCTGTTGCAAGTTCAACATTTTTTATCAGACACATGCAAATAAGATGAGTTGGGTTCACCATGGAGTAGAGCCACTCATGACTACTACCACTACTTATATGTGTTTGGTTCACCAAACCAAGGCACAAAGCAACCATTGCATGGTTGCCAGGAGTGAGATGTGTTCGGCATGGTTAGATTTGCAATGCTCGGACTATCACATGTGCATCGAGATAATCATAAATGTTCCTTTGTGAACAAAAATGTTTGCACAAATACGTACGATGCATATACTACCTGACGCGTTCAAATATATGGTGGCAGGACATTATGGTTTCTGAGACTTGCTCCTCTCAAAGAAACCTTACATGGTTGACGACAGTGAAGTTAATGTGGGATGAAAGCTGGAGAGGAGTGAATTGACCATCATGATATGGTTGAGACTTGAAAGCCTAGTGTGGTGGTGATAGGTCTTTTCACTCCTTGGGTGCCATCGCACTCCCTCGAGAACCACAACCAGTCATACCGTAGAAGGCGTGTTCAACCGGAGATATAGGAGTACACTGATGAAAACAGAGCACGTCTCCTCCATTTATGCTGATGAGATGGTGTCAGTCTTGGTGCTATTTTTTACATGTTAGCTCCTCACTGATGCCCCAACAGTGTGTGCACTCCTTTCGTTTGTGGCAACACCAGAAACACAGAAAAAGAAAGCCCCCACGAGAGGAGAATGAGAACAGAGAAATACCAACAAGGATTTCTCAACACTGTCAAGTTCCCTAGTTGGCACGGTGGGGCTACAAGAAGACATGGCAGGACCAAGCCAAAGTGACATGGAGTGCATGAAGATCCTTCTTCTAGGAATGTATGCAGAAAAATTGGTAAGTGTCCATTTTCTATGTGCTGACTCCGATCTACTAGGGTTTGCCTTTGGAAATGAACTTGTCCTTCTATCTTTGGTTATGTTGATCATTGTGCACGTAGAAGTTGCCGACTGTGATGGCCTAGGCCATCGGAGGTGTTCGAAAACTCAAGCTTTGTCTAGATGATGAGCAGAGCCTAGCCCGATGGAAGGTGGAGGTGTTCCCCGATGACACCGACGGTAGCCACTTGTACCTCCACCGAGGATGAAAGCAGTTCGTCCGCGCCCTCAACCTCCATGATGGGTTCTCTCTTGTATTGTAGTATGACGGCGGGTCATAGGTTAATGTCAAGGTCTTTAACCTTATTACCACCGCAAGTAGTACCCGCACGACACCCTGCCTATCGTGAAGCCGAGGAGTTTTGTAGTTATCCTAAAGAAGTACACCTCAAAGCAAATTATCTAGTGAGCACTCACATGAGACGTAGAATGTACCAATGTCGCAAGTTACCAGCGTTGTCATTCTCATCAATATTTTTGTGTGAGGCGAAGAATGTGCTAGTGGACTTCGAGGTCATGCATGGCTACTAGTAGCAGCAAGTCAATGAGCTGTAGATGGCTAGGCAGTCCTAGTTCGTGGGCTTGGATAGGACCCTCACAAACAATAAAGTGCTCACATGTTTCAAGTATGGGTGGGACGAGTTCTGCGCAAGCAACCACCTCATCATTGGTGACACCTGCTTATTTAGTGTGATCCACGATGTAACAACCCAGATTTTTCTAGAAACCAAAAATACGAGCTTTCAAAAATTTTCTTGCAATTGAGTGAAACATATAATTGCTAGGTCAAACATGAGTCCAACTCGCTAACAAGATGTTGCATACATGTAGATGGTTTGTAGGTGATTGTCGGAGTTTTTGAGTTGCCCTGTGTTTGAGTCTTGTTTTTATTGGAGAGCACAACCCATAGCAACCTCCTTGTGATCCTCGTGGGATTATTTCGAGTCTTCCATGAATCTCTCTCTATAATCTTGAACTCCACTAGAACCTGGACTTGCCATTTATATTTGTGCTGACCATTGGACCAGAGTCCCTAAACCCTAAGACCCCTAGTAGACCACCACGATGAGTAAGCATGTTGTTAATACATGCGGGTACGCACAGATAAGACCTAGGAGTAGGAGAACAAAGGAAAAGACCCTCTTCTCTAGTCGCTAGTGGAAATCATCTTGAGTCCCCTCTTGGAGCTCACATCTCAAGTGCCATCATTACCTCTCCCTTGAAATTCCTATTCAAACTCCATGCAGATCCCCCGAATTTCCCCCAAATCCCCCCTTTGAGTCTTTCCGAATATCCCCTGAAAATTTCCCATCCGAACATTCATTGAAATTTCATCTTGAGTTCATATGAATCTCTCTGAAAGATTCCTTGAACACTGCCTTATATTTCATCTTGGAAATCTTTCTCAAGATGTGATGAATTCTTCTCAAAACCAAATTCAAAACCATTTAAACATAAATTGGAAAATATATTCCCTTATCTCTTCTCTCCCCTCACGCCTTGGCCTAGCCCAGCACTCCCTTTCTTCCCCTTCTTTCTGCACTGGCCTAGCAAGCTGCTGGAGCCCAACCGAGCCCCCTCTCCTTGCCCCGCCGGCCCAAGCTGCCCCAACCCTAAACCCTAGCGAGCAGATGCTCCTAGGCGCCGCCGTCGCTCAGGTGGCAAGGCACGCGCCCCTACACCCGCGTCCTAACCGCGCCCCTTGGCTTAGGTGCCTGTGATTCATGCCACGTGCTCCTCTCCCTAGCATGGACATCGAGGATGGATGGCACCTCAGGAACCCTAGCCACCCACACCCTTAAATAGCGCCGCCCCTTCTCCTCCATTTCTCAGCCGCTACCTCACTCTAGAGCTCCTCCCAGCCATCGCTACCTATGCTGCACCCTCCTTCACCATGGCCTCACCCCAAGCCTCACCATGCTGGAGGCACACCATGGCAGCACTGCCTCCCTACTCCGCATCATGACCAAGCCACCGGTAGGAGCCCATCCCTACCTCACCGGAGCCCCTAGCCATGGCAATGTCGACCATGATCCCCTGCTCCTTCCCCGCCTGCAACACGAGCATGTCGACGACCATGCCGTCGACACCATCATCATCTACCTTGAGCCTGGCCATCACCACATCGCATCGGCTCGCTCTACCTCCAGCCACCGGCTTTGGAATGCCGCGACGTCGTCCGTGGCCCCGTCTCTACGAGCGTGTCCATGGCAACCACCGCAGGCCAAGCCCGAGGACCCCACGACATCCACGTAGCTGCACCACATCGTCGATGTCCACCTCGAGCCTATACTCCGTGCCTCATCCTCAGCCGTGGCCACGCCAAGCCCTGACCCTGTCTCAGCCATGATGAGCCCCTCCACGCCGATGTCGTCGTGCTCCATCGAGGCCGCACCGGTGCCATCCACTTCGACCTGCACCGACGTCACCACGGCTGAGAGCAGGAGCTGCATTGCCTACTGAGCCTACAACTTGAATGGCAAGCCTTCGCCTTGATGCACTGCCGCAGCATGTTCGTCCATGCCCCAAGCACGGCGGCAGCATCTCGACGCACCCCCGTTCCAAGACCACAATGACATACCCGAACAGATGGGAGGAAGCGACCCTGCAATGCCACCATGCCAGAGGATGACAGCACCACCTGGCCATGTCCATCCTTGTGTCTAGCCTTTGTGCCGTGAATCTTTGCCTTGCAGGGAGGCTATGCCTCATTTCTCTTGGTGTGGCTACCCTGTCCGGCAACACAGGTGCTCCGTTGTCTCTCAGCCGCCTGCTGCCATGTTCTAGGACAAGCTGCAGCAGCCCTCCACCTCCCTGCTTTCATCAAGGTTGACCCCTCGAACCTAGTCGATGCCGTACGCGATGTCGGCAAGACCCTTGCCTTTCTTTTCCATGTTCTCTTCATACTTGTTGACTTTGATCATCAATATCATTTATCTACATTGTTACTTGATCTATCAATATCCATTGTCTATACATGATCATGATCTTTATTTATTCAATGCCTGTGCCAACCATCGCCATCGGTCTACTCCTTTGTTTCCATTTCCCTGCATGACGATTAGGTGCTACATCTTCGTCGCCCGATCACCCGGATGAGCCAAAGCCGTTGGATGACCACAGGTGCGACCAACTACAAGCTCCACCAAGATCACGATGTCGAGCAACGCAGGTCATGTCCTTCCACTTCGATGAACCTCGGTGAGCCACCACCGTGCCCCTCTTTCCAACCCTGACCTTGCTTACCGGCTATGGCATTCCAACCATGGAATGCGTAGACCGAGGCCACCTGTAACACCTCGGGTGTTAGCCTTGCATAACTTGACTTGCATAACATGAGCATGAGCATCAAGCATTCTTAAATCATCATTTACAATTGAAACATTTGATCGAAACATCTGAAACATTGCTTGTTATCTTGTGTTTCTTGGAGCATATGCATATGATCTTGTACAAATGAATGCAAGTGGGTAATGCTAGTCACTAAAACACTTTTGCCACACTCAGGTTAACAAAAGGAACCTTGTTCATGAAGGCCACATCTCATGATCAAGCACTTAAGTGATATTTCATGTGTTGACCTGGATAGCCCTATGGGTAACCACTACATGAAATGATAGGATGACCTTGCAAATTGCTCAAACATGCTTAGGATATCATTAGGAACAACTTTGGTATTTAGTGCTAGGGCTAGTTTGGTCATTTAGCCATGGTTTGAATGTGTATCATGATTTCAAAGTAACATGTTTGACTAAAGTTGAACTAGGTGTTAGAGACCTTGCATGGAGGGGTTCACTAAAGCAAAGTTGTAGTGTGTGACATAAGGAACAACTTTTATTTTTGGGTCATGGACTGATTTAGCTTCTAACATGCTTGAATGGGTCCCACAAAAACCAGCAAAATCCAGCTTCCAACACTTAACAAATTTTCTAAGTGATGGATTGATTGACAGCCTGACAAGCCAACATTGATCATGATATTACTTTGTTTTGGTTGCATTTTAGCACAAGTTCACTGAAAGAGAGTTGTAGATGGTATATCGGTCTACAAGTTTCATTTTTATGGTTTACGGACAAAAGAAGTGTATTATGGTTTGAGGACCGACTAGTGGTGCCAAAAGACCGTGAGCTAAGGAATCAAATTTTAGAAGAAGCTCACTCGTCCAAATTGTCTATCCACCCGGGTAGTAGTAAAATGTATCAAGATCTAAGAACCCGTTTTTGGTGGACTAAGATGAAGAAAGAGATCGCAGCCTATGTTGCTAGGTGTGATAACTGCAGTAGAGTGAAAGCCGTCCACATGAAAACTGCTAGATTACTCCAGCCACTGCCTATTCTAGGATGGAAATGGGAGGAAATCAGCATGGACTTTATTACAGGTCTTCCAACAACGCCACAAGGGCATGATTCAATCTGGGTCATTGTTGATCATCTTACCAAGTCAGCACACTTTATACCCATGAACACGAGGTATATAGTTGGGAAATACGCTAAGATATACGTATCCCAGATCGTGAAATTGCATGGAGTACCCAGGACCATAATCTCGGATAGAGGACCATAGTTCATAGCTCGTTTCTGGGAACACTTACACCAAGCCTTGGGAACCAAGCTAATCAGAAGTTCAGCTTATCATCCGCAAACTTCAGGACAGACAGAGAGAGTAAACCAAATCCTAGAAGATTTACTTAGAGCTTGTGTTATATCTTCAAAAGGGTCGTGGGAGAAATGGTTACCTTTAGCTGAATTCTCCTATAACAACAGCTATCAAGCGAGTATCAAAATGGCTCCATTTGAAGCCTTGTATGGCCGAAAGTGCAGGACTCCATTGAATTGGATTGAGCCCGGTGAAAGGAGATACTTTGGTATTGATTTTGTCAATGAAGCCAAAGAACAAGTACGTATCATCCAACAGCACATGAAGGCAGCCCAATCAAGACAGAAGAGTTATGCCGATAGAAGAAGAAGACCACTAACTTTTGAAGTGGGTGACTATGTATACCTAAGAGTATCACCCATGAAAGGTGTGAAAAGATTTGGGATGAAAAAGAAACTTTCACCAAGATATGTAGGGCCATACAAAATTTTGGAACGAAAAGGAAATGTTGCGTATAAGCTACAATTACCACCAGAGATGAGTGCAATCTTTGATGTGTTCCATGTTTCTCAGCTAAAGAAATGTCTTCGAGTACCGGAAGAAGCGATTGCACCCACCAACGTGCAGCTTCAATCGGATTTGACTTATGAAGAAAAGCCAATCCGAGTATTAGAAGAGATGGAGAGAGTAACAAGGAGTAAGATTATTAAGTTTTATAAGGTGGTGTGGAACAATCATAGTGAACAAGATGCTACGTGGGAAAGAGAAGATTATCTACGAGAAGTTTATCCCGCTTTTTTCCAAGAATGGTAGGTCTTGCAAATCTCGGGACGAGATTTTTATAAGGGGGAGGGGCTGTAACACCTCGGGTGTTAGCCTTGCATAACATGAGCATGAGCATCAAGCATTCATAAATCATCATTTACAATTGAAACATTTGATCGAAACATCTGAAACATTGCTTGTTATCTCGTGTTTCTTGGAGCATATGCATATGATCTTGTACAAATGAATGCAAGTGGGTAATGCTAGTCACTAAAACACCTTTGCCACACTCAGGTTAACAAAAGGAACCTTGTTCATGAAGGCCACATCTCATGATCAAGCACTTAAGTGATATTTCATGTGTTGACCTGGATAGCCCTATGGGTAACCACTGCATGAAATGATAGGATGACCTTGCAAATTGCTCAAACATGCTTAGGATATCATTAGGAACAACTTTGGTATTTAGTGCTAGGGCTAGTTTGGTCATTTAGCCATGGTTTGAATGTGTATCATGATTTCAAAGTAACATGTTTGACTAAAGTTGAACTAGGTGTTAGAGACCTTGCATGGAGGAGTTCACTAAAGCAAAGTTGTATTGTTGACATAAGGAACAACTTTTATTTTTGGGTCATGGACTGATTTAGCTTCTAACATGCTTGAATGGGTCCCACAAAAACTAGCAAAATCCAGCTTCCAACACTAAACAAATTTTCTAAGTGATGGATTGACTGACTGCCTAACAAGCCAACATTGATCATGATATTACTTTGTTTCGGTTGCATTTTAGCACAAGTTCACTGAAAGAGAGTTGTAGATGGTATATCGGTCTACAAGTTTCATTTTTATGGTTTACGCAATAGAGCTATAGATTAGTAGAGAAATGAACATCAAAACTCGCTGTCAGGCGGTTCCTATCGCGTCTGAACTAACTGAATCGTGACGTTCAATGGCCGACCGGTTTCAGAACCCTCGCACCGCGTGTCCCCGGCGACGGCCACGTGTCGCCTCTGCTCTGCCCAGCCAGGCCACGACGCGCCCGAGTGCGGCCTTAACATTGCCAGCGCCCGCCCGAGCCATCCCGCGCCTCCATTTGCTTCGCCTCGGCCTTTCTTCATCGCCGCAGCAGCAGCCGAGCTCCCGCTGCTCCGCCGTCGCCATAATCGTGCGCAAGCTCACGCCTAGCCACTCTAGCACCACCACCAAAGCTCCACTGTCTTCTCAGCGACCCACTGCTCCCTCCCGTGCTCGCTGGCCATGCTTGGTAAGCCACAGCAACGCGCACACTCTCGCCGGAGTTCGTCGTCGTGTTCCGTCGTCGTGGCCACGCCGTTGTAGTCTACCCTTCCACGTGATAGCTGGTGCGCTAGGTCTGCCGTAGTACACCGGTGCTCGTCCGAGCCTTAGATCGGGCCACCGAGGTCGTCACCGGCATTTTGCCGTGGTCCAGCCCCACCGTTCCGCCATGGTCGCCGCCGTTAGCTCTAGGGTCGGCAATAGGACCGGCCAAGTGGCTCAATCGCTTCGCTAGGTCACGTAGGTCGTGTGGTGAAGACGTTACCGCCGGCAAAGCTCGCCGTCGACGAGCCGCAGCCGCGCAGTGCCCAGCAGCGCCGCTGCTCTGCTCCGTGTCACTGACGCGTGGGGTCCCCTGACCAGCGGGTCCCACCAGTCAGCGACTCATTGTTTGAAGGCTAACTCATTTGATTCTAGTTTTCGATTTATTTTGTGAATTTTGTATCTTCAGTTTGGTAGCTCCTAAAATGTTGAAATAAATATGATTATGTTGCTTGGAAAGTGTAGTATTTGAGAAAAATATGTTCTTGGTTTCAACAGTAGAAATTTCTAGAGATTTAAATAAGGATTTGAAATGTGCTTTTGAATGCATTCAAATTTGTTTATTTTATATCTAGAGTTCCTGTGCTCCAAAAATTATGAAATTTTTGTGGTAAGCTAGTCTTAGCATATGTGAACTCTGATAAAAATTTGAGGACCAGTGCATGTGTAGATCTATAGTTATGGATTTTTCTTTTATAAATAGTTAATCCTTGCATGAATTTTTATAAATTAATCATGAGTCCAAAATTCATCAAATTTATTGGAGGTGATACTAGTACCATATGGATGTTAAGAAAAATAAGAAATCTGTTGCTTGACACTTTCCAATAGGATTTTCCATTTATGCTATTTCAAGCCTTGCTGCCTTATCATTTTTATATTGAATGTTCTACTTAGTAAAATGACATGAAATTTTTATGGTAGTCCTTTGATAGCATTAGTGAGGCACTGTAAATTTTTAAGAATTTATGAAGTACATCTGGTATATGTTTATTATTTAACCTAATATCTAAATAAAATAATAAAGGCATTTAAATAAATAGTTTGGACTTCACCATTACATCATCTTAACTGTATTTGGTATGCTTAAACTGGTGGTGGAGTCTAGGTTGTCAGATCTTGAATGATTTCATGAAGTAGAAGTATGTTTACTTTACATTGCATGTTAAATAGTTTCCGGACTGATTCTAGAATGTGATGAGTTGCATGTTTAAACTGATGTAGACTGTAAAAATGGTTAATAACAAAGTTGTGGAGAATTTGATAAGCTTTCCAGAAAGTCCAGGATCACTGTTTTTGGATTTGTAGAACTCCAATTATGAGTGAAACAAGTAGCTACTGTTTGTGGCATAATCGATGCATTGTAGAAGTAGTTAAGTAATAATCAAGAAGAGATATGCACCTACTCAAACAACGTGATGCACTTGTTAACATATATGCATTCGTAATACTTATACTATACTCATGCATATAGGATCGGAGGAAGAGATCACGTTGCTGGAATTCGAAGAAGCAGAGGAAAGGAACCCGCAGGAGGATCCGCAAGCCGCAGCTCCCGAAGGCGTGGAGCAGAACCCTGAAGAGCTTCCGGAGTGTCCTGACCACCGCCCTACTTCCTTTCTGCGAGGCAAGCCCCGGAGCATTATAAGTCTCCCAGTAATTTACAAATGTTTACTTACGTATTTATCATTGATGCATTAGGTTATAAGAGTTGAATGAAACCACTTGATGCATGTACATTCCTTGTCCAGATATTAACCCTTTAACCGGTATAGGTCCAGGATCGAATATATGCTTAGCCATGCTTAGACCGGTAGAAGTCGGGTGATGTCCTGTCAGCTGCAAGATATAGGTGGATACCGGAGCACGGTTGGCTATATCTACTATCGTGGAACAGAACCATGTGGTAAAAGTAAATCAAGACCAGACGGGAGGTTGATAGAGAAGCAACAAGACATGGAGGTCTTGGGTGTGGACTTATCCCCGTCTGTGTCGATTAAGGACCATACCGTTGTTGGCGCTTCTGACAAGATTGAACGCATGACTCTCACTTAGCTGGCTGGATAACTCGTTCCGACCGCGAAGCCGAGTAATTCAACTCAGGCCGGGAACCATTCTGTTGTGCGCTCCTTCCGGGGAACGATCAGACTGAGCCCAAGGGTAGGCTTGGCCTGAGCATCCTGGCATCTGGTGTTCCAGATTGTGCGGCGCGGTACGGACCTACGAAATGTGTACCTGAGTTATACCAAAGGTGACCTAAGACTATCGTGGCTGATAGATCTGGGTTTGTGTTAGGAATAAATTCCCAGCTGGTTGAAATCGATTCGAATCGCCGTCTCTCCCGGATAGTGAGAAACTTGGCTAGTCCCAACATTGTAGTAACTATATTATGAAACATGATGGTTCATATGAATATGGAATTACGATACCTGCTATGGTTACTATTGTATGATTCTAAATAATATACCACATGTTTGGCATAGGATAGTTGCTAATCTAGAAATGGATAGTTATAATTAACTTGATAAAGGAATCACAATTGTACAACGGTTAATTGCATTTTTTGCAAATGTTGTCAAGTTACGCCCACTTATACAGCCTTGCATAATCCTTGGAGTCATTTTATTTCTGGTTCATGACGGGTAAGTCTAGCTGAGTACCTTCTTGTACTCAGGGTTTATTTTCCCATTGTTGCAGATGGCACTGTGTATCATGGTTATTGCAAGAGTTGCTTCTATCCCACTGTGGATGAGGAGTACGCCTTGGGCAGGCTTCTTTAGTAATTCCTATCTTTGCTTTTGTGGACCGTGATCTGGCTTGGCACTGTACCAAACTATGTTAGAAACTTTATCTTCGAACTTATTTGCTTCCGCTTTATTTATCAAACTCGGTTTGTAATAACTTTTATTCGTACTCTGATGATGAAAAGTATCTGTGAACTTTATGTAATATGTGGCATGTATGTTGAATCCTGTACGATCTTGGTTGTTGTAAATCGTTTATCGAGACCCATCGTGGTACTCGACGGACTACCGGGTTTATATGGGTTCAAGTATGATAGTGCGACCGCTTGTGGATTGCCATTGTACTTGTATTCTTATAAATTGGTCGGTTCTGCGACACCACCTCTGGCCTTTGGACACACAAGCACACACACACATGACTAACCCAAGCCAAATTGAACCACCGGAGTTCCAAGAACGCCGGTGTGGTTGCCGACTACCATTGAAGCATTCTCTAAAGCCATGCCTCATCCACCATGAACCACGCCCGAATGAGTCAAGCCTTGATCGCTGTCTCTGACGTTGCAACAAAGCTCTATCGCTCCTAGACACGCCCGCACTCACTAGCACGAGACTGGACTTAGCCAAATGGATCCACGGTGTAGGAGACGCCGGAAAGGACTTGTCGCCTGTAAAACCTGTCGTGGCCAAGCCATGCCAAGGCAAAGAGTTACCATGACCTCATCGTGAGCCCTGAAGCCATAATTGGACCACGTGGTATTGATCGCCACATCATGGACTGTAGGATTCCCTCTTTGGTTGCCCCGATGGTTCCGTGGAACCCTGTGCCTGTGTTTCACCACTGTTTCGGCTACCTCAAGTCACGAGAACATGCCGTTGAGATCTATCGGGACCCACACTAAAGGCCTTTTGAAGTAGTCACATTGCACAACTCATGGACAAAGCCCTGGTATGCACCGCATGACCTAGCACCATGCCATCATGGTATTGAGTCCATTCCCGACATTTTGGCTACCTCGTTAAGCGAGGGCGAGCCGTTGAGAAACCGTGTGATCCCTAGCATCGTACCGATGACAAGTGGAGTCTTTCCAACGTCCCAGTCACCTTACCTTGCAAGTGTGTGCCGTTGAGGTGATATCATGACCCCGTCCACTATGAGCCATACCCTCTAGACCATGAACCCTAGTCGTATGTCTTATCGAGACCATGGAAAGCCCCATCTCGCATCTTTTCGTATACGCATATCTACCTTGTTGGGCCCTATTCTTATGACCTATCTATCCATGACTGTCTTGCAAGATCTATCCAACACCTAGCTATGGAATGTGCTACTCCACCATTTTTGTTGGGTTGTTTGGTCATGTCTTATCGTTGTGTTGTTGCCTGTGTGCCGAGCTTTTGAGCCGGCTAAGGGATCATACCTAATTCAGACTTACGATCATGGGATTTGTCTCGCCATGGCCGTGATGTCGAGTGTAACTCAACCCCTTGCTCTTTAGATGACTTCATAATACTATGAGTGTTAACTCCTACATTCAGCCCTAGGACATGGTCATGATGGATTCGATATCGGTATTGATATCGATTCGGATATCACCCGCTCACATCGAGCCTTTCGCGACCTAACCTATGGGAGATGACCTGGGAGATAACAATTGTGGAATGATGGATGCCAACATGTGTTGGTATAGCTTGTGGCCGCGAGTCCGCCTCACCATGACCATGGAGCTATGCCTCTCTCTTTCATTTGCTTCTTCGTGCCCAAGCCCTTGTGTGTTTGTACCTCATTCGACCATCGCGTTTCATCGATTCTCACAGTGACAACCGCACCATTATGAATCAGAGAGATGACTTAGTGATAGTGCACCTAGGTCGGGTACCCTATGGGTGGTTTGCACACTTGTATTCTTTAGTGAGTCACTCCTTCTGATGCCCTATCTTCTGTCACGGCATGTGTGCTGGAAGGAGTATACCTCCGTTCTCTGCTATTATTGCCCTATTAGCCCGCTCTGTTCGATCCTGCCTTGTCCATGGCGATTGGATCAAAGACCAGACTATCTCTTTTAGTTAGTGAAGCAATGGTCTATGTCGTACCTCGGACCCATACGTGTCGACCTGATCGACCGTCTAAAACCATCTTTGCCGAAGATGTGTCTGAGAGCATGACATGGATGTGCCTAGCTAACCCCCGCATCTTTTGCCGTGTTGAGTGACCCTCTTCTCGGCTCTTGACGTTATTGTGTCGTGTGGATCGAGGGGAACTGTTAATGTCCAATCTCTTTGTGCTACCGCTTTCTACCATAGCGGGCGAGCCGAAGTACGTTGGAGCCAAGTCACAATAGTGTTAATCGCTCTTATATGCTACTTGTGTCCAATTATGACTTGCGGGATAAGGCTATAAGAGCCAAACCCCGTCGTTCTTCTTTCTTAGGGCCCGACTTCCAATCCCCATCAATTCAATGACACTGGATCAAAAGATCGTGAGCCGTGGTGATTGCTCTAGATAAGCTCTGGCTTAAACCGTTTATCGTAAAGCCATACTGGCTTGACCATGACTTAAGCTTGTGCTCAGCATACCACCACTCGTGTTTCTTTGGCTCGAGGAAATTGGACAACCATCGAGAGGGCTAAGCCATGTATCTCTTATTGTCTCGCTGGTGTTATTGGATTTTCCTACGTCTCATTGTCTTTTTGAGTGTTCAGTGCTCTCTTGCCTTGCATGTCGCTTCACGGAGTAGCTGATGATCGAACCAAGAGAACGTGGATGATGACAAGGACTGCGGAATGGAGTCAACGTAGGAGGAGGTGACCCCGCTAATGGAACACCAATGAATGGAGAATTGTACCACTACTACCTCTACATCGCAGGTGTCATGGCAGCACCCTCTTTTAGAGAAACCTATTAGACATTGCATAATATCTAGAACTGCTAGCACTTTATATTTAATCATTTGCTAGTATATTGATGCATGCTACTACCTAAGCCATTATCACCCTGATGCAACCCACTCTACCACGACACCGTGCTTTGCGCATTCGCTCACTTATACATGCTGACTTACCTACTTGCTTGCATATTACACCACTATACTTATTATTAACTCCACTTCACATTATATCGGGGATGTGATGCTGGTGGTGAACCCCTAGGAATGGTTTGGCTTGGGAAGCCAGACTCGGTGGTGTATGAATGTACTGCGTGTGTGCCTTGGGTGCATGGAGAGTGAGGGTTGCGTCGTCCGAGCTGGAATAACGATGAGCCTGGGGCGAGTCTTGCCATGTGGTGCTACCAGGGCACTTGGATATGGAATACCTATGGTGGGTAAATGGTAATTGGAGGTGGCCTTGGGTGTGAACCTATGATGGGAGGAGCCCAGGGTGGAGGTGCTGTGGTGGCACGCAAAATGGAAACCCTGGTGAAGACATTCTGGCTTGGTCAATCCCTAAGGACTTACTAGTACTCAGACTCACTAGGAATCCTTATATCCCACTCGCCCTATATGGTGCGGGACGATCGGACTACTTGGTAGAGCGACGCCACTACTGCTAGATGAACATGTGCAAGGAGGTACAGGGCGCGCAGTTTTTCCCCACACCCTTTTGAGACTTCAGGAGGCCTTGTGGACCCAGCTCTTGACATCCAGAGAGCCCTGGCTCTGTCTATGACTCACAGTATCAGCCATCCCAGACTAGACTTGGGATGTTCTAGGGCTGAGAGGTAGGGTGGCATCGTTCTAGGCTAGCAAGCGACCAGAATTCTGCCTAGGAGATACATGGCTCCGAGGATGGCTAATCTTGTGGGTATTTAAAACCCCTACAGAGTGTTTGGTTGATCGATCGATACATATGCCGACTTGTCGGCTATGGACCCTTCCTGGGTTTCGCTTAAACTAGATAGGAGATGAGTCCTTTCCTCCCTCTAGGTTTGGGGTATTTTCCAGTCATGAGCCTTGGGGGCTACGGGCCGTTGAGACAAGGCCGAGAGGGAGTTGGCCTGTCGACCTGAGTGTGTGAGATGAGATGTGGTGTGGTGGTGTGGAGATGGTTTGGGATGGATGGTTGGTGGATGGATATGGTTGGTGTGGTGGTGAATGTGTTAAAAATTGGATATTATTATATTACTAATGTTATTTACTTCTCATGCGCTAAGGATGCAAACCACAGCCAAATATTAGGATCGCCAGATCCCTTGTTTATCTTTTCCACTAAAGCTCATCGGTGCTGACCATGGCCTGCACACATCTGGCAGTGTGCAGATTTCCTGCTTCTCAGAGATGCTGACTTTAGAAGGATTAGAAGGTCTCATGCCTACGCTCAAGTTTGGTTCGGAGATGGAATCTACGCTGCACTACGCCAACTCTGATGATGCCCGTGAAGGAGGAGCCTTCACTCGATAGTCTTCCGCTAGATTAACACTATAATAGGTATGTTCCCCAGTGATGTAATATCTTGTATTCTTGTAATCTTATGATGTATGACTGTGACATCGACTGAAATATGATAATATGATGGAATCAGTTCTTGGTTTTATCATATTAAAATTCATTCTATGGATTTTCCCTTCAAGGAAAATTGAGGATGTTTCAGTTGGTATCAGAGCCATACTTGACCTTAGGACGAGACCTTTAATACCAAACACTAGTTTAGAAGCCAAACATTCTATCTATAGTGGAGTCATAGCTACTAACACTTGATTCCCCCTCTCTACCTTGAGTTCTACTACTAACTGACTATCCCTGATCTAAAAAGTTGACCACTAAAAAATGATTCCCTTTGTCGCCCACATAAGATCGATAGATGTGTGAGACTCAAAGGCTTAGGAGTCGCCTCAAGTCAACACTATGCATATAGGAGTTGTAATGCTGCTTGAGTGCTTGGATCTTTTTGCTTCTTATGCTTCTTGTGTTTATGTTGCTTGAGTGAAGAATATAAAAGTATTTTATCTACGTGTGACTCTAGGCAAAAATCAAGGCCGTAATATGACTAGACAAGTGATTTTGACCACCGGTTGGACATATTAAGCCGAAACATCATATCTTTACCCATCCATTTCAAAATCGGCTTCAATTTTCAACCAGGCATGTTCAAAATGCTCTCTCTCATTTGTTGAAAACTTCTCCCGTTTGCAAAAGCATCTCCATCATAAATGAAAACTATTTTAAAACCCTCTAAAGCTACCAAAAGAAAGTGATTTTGACTCTTTTCCAAACCTACCTTAAATTTCAAAAGCTTTAAGGAAAGCAAATTGAAAACCAACCTTATTTCAAAAGTGTTGTGAACTCGTTTTTGAAAGACAAAAGTTTTGTTTTACACCATACCTTTAAAAAGCTTATATTTATTTGATTCCAAACCAAAAATCTTGACTCTATTCTTAATATAAGAAGTTCGTACAAATAAACCCTACCATTAAATCAAACTACAGATGAATTACTAAATAAAATATCTATAAAAGCGTTACTTTTCAAAATGAGAACACAATTTCCAACTATTTTCAAAACCCTTGAGTCTTAAAACCAAAATGGGGCACAACCTACTTTAAAAAGGCATTTTTATAATAATTTCAAAATTCTTAAGGTTGTACCCTTCTTGCTTACGAAATCTATGAAACAAATGATTTGGAACAATGTTTCAAAAGTCTTCACCACCAATCTAAAACCCACTTAAAAAGGCCCTTTCTCAAATTTTCATAAAGGACTCTTTGCAAAAATTAAAATTGTGACAAACCCCGATTCGATCCTTTAAAAGATCTCTCCCTGTTTTATAAAAATGAAGTTTCTCCGTTTAAAAAGTTGTATGCAAACAACTTTCTCCAAAAAGCTCCTCTTCAAAACTCCAACTACGAAACAAATGCCTTGGTGCATATGACACAACGAGGACCCCTCTTCTCTAGTGACACTAACCCACAAATCTCAAGGGCGAGATTCCTGTAAGGTGGGTGGACTGTAACAACCCGGATTTTTTTGGAAACCAAAAATACGAGCTTTCAAAAAATTTCTTGCAATTGAGTGAAACATATAATAGCTAGGTCAAACACGAGTCCAACTCGCTAACAAGACGTTGCATACATGTAGATGGTTTGTAGGTGATTGCCGGAGTTTTCAAGTTGCCCTGTGTTTGAGTCTCATTTTTGTTGGAGAGCACAACCCATAGCAACCTCCTTGTGATCCTCGTAGGATTATTTCGAGTCTTTTGTGAATCTCTCTCTATAATCCCGAACTCCACTAGAACCCAAACTTGCCATTTATATTTGTGCCGACCATTAGACCGGAGTCCCTAAACCCTAAGACCCCTAGTAGACCACCACGATGAGTAAGCATGTTGTTAATACATGCAGGTACGCACAGATAAGACCTAGGAGTAGGAGAACAAAGGAAAACACCCTCTTCTCTAGTCGCTAGTGGAAATCATCTCGAGTCCCCTCTTGGAGCTCACATCTCAAGTGCCATCATTGCCTCTCCCTTGAAATTCCTATTCAAACTCCATGCAGATCCCCTGAATTTCCCCCCAAATCCCCCCTTCGAGTCTTTCTGAATATCCCCTGAAAAATTCCCATCCGAACATTCGTGGAAATTTCATCTTGAGTTCATATGAATCTCTCTGAAAGATTCCTCGAACACCGCATTATATTTCATCTTGGAAATCCTTCTCAAGATGTGATGAATTCTTCTCAAAACCAAATTCAAAACCATTTAAACATAAATTGGAAAATCTATTCCCTTCTCTCTTCTCTCCTCTCATGCCTTGGCCCGGCCCAGCACTCCCTATCTTCCCCTTCTTTCTACACTGGCCCAGCAAGCTGCTAGAGCCCAACCAAGCCCCCTCTCCTTGCCCCACTGGCCCAAGCTGCCCCAACCCTAAACCCTAGCGAGCAGATGCTCCCAGGTGCCACTGTCGCTCGGGTGGCAAGGCACGCGCCCCTGCACCCATGTCCCGACCACGCCCCTTGGCTCAGGTGCCTGTGATTCATGCCATGTGCTCCTCTCCCTAGCATGGATGTCGAGGATGGACGGCACCTCAGGAACCCTAGCCATCCACGCCCTTAAATAGCGCCACCCCTTCTCCATTTCTTAGCCGCCACCTCGCTCTGGAGCTCCTCCCAGCCACCGCCGCCTTCGCTGCACTCTCCTTCACCATAGCCTCGCCCCAAGCCTTGCCACACTAGAGGTGCACCACGATAGCACTGCCTCCCTACTCCGTGTCACGACCAAGCCACCGGTAGGAGCCCGTCCCTACCTCGCTAGAGCCCCTGGCCATGGTGACGCTGACTGTGATCCCCTGCTCCTTCTCCACCTGCGACACGAGCACGTGGATGACCATGCCATCAACACCATCATCATCTGCCTCAAGCCTGGCTGTCACCGCATCGCACCGGCCCGCTCTGCCTCCAGCCACCGGCTTTGGAACGCCATAGGCCGAGCTTGAGGAACCCATAACATCCATGCAGCTACACCACCTCGTCGACGTCCACCTCAAGCCTCTACTCTGCGCCTCATCCTTGGCCGCGGCCATGCCAAGCCCCAACCCTGTCTCGGCCACGATGAGCCCCTCCATGCCGATGTCGTCGTGCTCCACCGAGGCTACACCGGTGCCCTCCACTTTGACCCGCACCGATGTCACCACGGTCGAGAGTAGGAGCTGCATCGCCTACTGAGGCTGCAACTAGAATGGCAAGCCTTCGCCTTGATGCACTGCCGCAGCATGTTTGTCCATGCCCCAAGCATGACGGCAGCATCTCGACACGCCCCCGTTCCAAGACCACAATGACCTACCCGAATAGATGGGAGGAAGCGACCCCACAATGCCACCATGCCAGAGGACGACAGCACCACCTGGCCATGTCCATCATTGTGTCCGACCTTCGTGCCATGAATCTTTGCCTTGCAGGGAGGCTATGCCTCATTTCTCTTGGTGTGGCTACCCCGTCCAGCAACATAGGTGCTCCGTCGTCTCTCAGCCGCCTGCTGCCATGTTCTGGGACAAGCCGCAGCAGCCCTCCACCTCCCCACTTTCATCAAGGTTGACCCCTCGAACCTAGTCGATGCCGTACGCGATGTCGGCAAGACCCTTGCCTTTCTTTTCCATGTTCTCTTCATACTTGTTGACTTTGATCATCAATATCATTTATCTACATTGTTACTTGATCTATCAATATCCATTGTCTATACATGATCATGATCTTTATTTATTCAATGCCTGTGCCAACCATCACCGTCGGTCTACTCCTTTGTTTCCATTTCCCTGCATGATGATTTGGTGCTACATCTTTGTCGCCCAATCACTCGGATGAGCCAAAGCCGTTGGATGACCATAGGTGTGACCAACTACAAGCTCCGCCAAGATCACAATGCTGAGCAACGCAGGTCATGTCCTTCCACTTTGATGAACCTCGGTGAGCCACCACCGTGCCCCTCTTTCCAACCCTGACCTTGCTTACCGGCCATGGCATTCCAACCATGGAACGCATAGATCGAGGCCACCTTTGGCCTTTGGACACACAAGCACACACACACGTGACTAACCCAAGCCAAATCGAACCACCGGAGTTCTAAGAACGCCGGTGTGGTTGCCGACTACCATTGAAGCATTCTCTAAAGCCATGCCTCATCCACCGTGAACTATGCCCGAATGAGTTAAGCCTTGATCACCGTCTCTGACGTTGAGACGAAGCTCTACTACTCCTAGACACGCCCGCACTCACTAGCATGAGACCGGACTTAGCCAAACGGATCCACAATGTAGTAGTCACCGGAAAGGACTTGTCGCCTATAAAACCCGTCGTGGCCAAGCCATGCCATGGCAAAGAGTTATCATGACCTCATCATGAGCCCCAAAGCCGTAATTGGACCATGTGGTATTGATCGCCGCATCATGGATAGCAGGATTCCCTCTTTGGTTGCCCTGATGGTTCTGTGGAACCCTGTGCCCGTGTTTCACCACTGTTCTGGCTACCTTGAGTCACGAGAACATGCCGTCGAGATCTACCGGGACCCGCACTAAAGGCCTTTTGAAGTAGTCACATTGCACAACTCACAAACAAAGCCCTGGTATGCACCGCATGACCTAGCACCATGTCATCATGGTATTGAGTCCATTCCCGACATTCCGGCTGCCTCGTTAAGTGAGGGCGAGCCATTGAGAAACCGTGTGATCCCTAGCATCGTACCAATGACAAGTGGAGTCTTTCCAATGTCCTAGTCGCCTTGCCTTGCAAGTGCGTGCCATTGAGGAGATATCATGACCCCGTCCACTATGAGCCGTACCCTCTGGACCATGAACCCTAGTTGTATGTCTTATCGAGACCATGTAAAGCCCCATCTCGCATCTTTCCGTATACGCATATCTACCTTGTTGGGCCCTATTCTTACGACCTATCTGTCCATGACTGTCTTTTAGGATCTATCCAACACCCAGCTATGGAATGTGCTACTCCACCATTTTTGTCAGGTTGTTTGGTCGTGTCTTATCGCTGTGTTGTTGTCTGTGTGCCGAGCTTTCGAGCCGGCTGAGGGATCGTACCTCATTCGGATGTTATGATCGCAAGATTTGTCTCGCCATGGCTATGATGCCGAGTGTAACTCGACCCCTCACTCTTTAGATGACTTCATAATACTATGAGTGTTAACTCCTACCTTTGGCCCTAGGACATGGTCATGATGGATTCGATATCGGTATCGATATCGATTTAGATATCACCTTCACACATCGAGCCTTTCACGACCTAACCTGTGGGAGATGACCTGGGAGATAACAATCGTGGAATGATGGAAGCCAACACATGTTGGTATAGCTTGTGGCCGTGAGTCCGCCTCACCATGACCATGGAGCTATGCCTCTCTCTTTCATTTGCTTCTTCGTGCCCAAGCCCTTGTGTGTTTGTACCCTGTTCGACCATCACATTTCATTGAGTCTCACGGTGACAACTACACTATTATGAATCAGAGAGATGACTTAGTGCTAGTTCACCCAGGTCGGGTACCCTATGGGTGGTTTGCGCACTTGTATTCTTTAGCGAGTCACTCCTTCCGATGCCCTGTCTTCTATCGTGGCATGTGTGCTGGAAGGAGTAGACCTCCGTTCTCTGCTATTATTGCCCTATTAGCCCGCTCTGTTCGATCCTGCCTTGTCCATGGCGATTGGATCAAAGACCGGACTATCTCTTTTAGTTAGCGAAGCAATGGTATATGTCGTACCTCGGACCTATGCGTGTCAACCCGACCGACCGTCTAAAACCATCTTTCCTGAAGATGTGTCTGAGAGCATGACATGGATGTGCCTAGCTAACCCCCGCATCTTTTGCCGTGTTGAGCGACCCTCTTCTCGGCTCCCGACGTTATTGTGTCATGTGGATCAAGGGGAACCGTTAATGTCCAATCTCTTTGCACTACCGCTTTCTACCATAGCGGGCGAGCCGAAGTATGTTGGAGCCAAGTCACAATAGTGTTAATCGCTCTTGTATGCTACTCGTGTCCAATTGTGACTTGCGGGATAAGGCTATAAGAGCTGAACCCCATTGTTCTTCTTTCTTGGGGCCCAACTTCCAATCCCCATCAATTCAATGACACCGGATCAAAAGATTGTGAGCCGTGGTGATTGCTCTAGATAAGCTCTGGCTTAAACCGTTTATCGTAAAGCCATACTGGCTTGGCCATGACTTAAGCTTGTGCTTAGCATACCACCACTCGTGTTTCTTTGGCCCGAGGAAATTGGACAACCGTCGAGAGAGCTAAGCCATGTATCTCTTATTGTCTCGCTGGTGTTATTGGATTTTCCTGCATCTCGTCGTCTTTTCGAGTGTTGAGTGCTCTCTTGCCTTGCATGTCGCTTCGTAGAGTAGCTGACGATTGGACCAAGAGAACATGGACGACGACCAAGACTGTGGAATGGAGTCAACACAGGAGGAGGTGACCCCGCTAATGGAACACCAACGAATGGAGAATTGTACCACTACTACCTCTACATCGCAGGTGTCATGGCAGCACCCTCTTTTAGAGAAACCTATTAGACATTGCATAATATCTAGAACTGCTAGCGCTTTATATTTAATCATTTGCTAGTGTATTGATGCATGCTACTACCTGAGCCGTTATCACCCTGATGCAACCCACTCTACCACGACACCCTGCTTTGCGCATTCGCTCACTTATACATGCTGACTTACCTGCTTGCTTCATATTACACCACTATACTTATTATTAACTCCACTTTGCATTATATCGGGGATGTGATGCTGGTGGTGAACCCCTGGGAATGGTTTGACTTGGGAAGCCAGACTCGGTGGTGTATGAATGTACTGTGTGTGTGCCTTGGGTGTGTGGAGAGTGAGGGTTGCGTCGACCGAGCTGGAATAATGATGAGCCTGGGGCGAGTCTTGCCTTGTGGTGCTACCTAGGCACTTAGATATGGAATACCTATGGCGGGTAAATGGTAATTGGAGGTGGCCTTGGGTGTGAACATATGATGGGAGGAGCCCAGGGTGGAGGTGCTGTGGTGGCACACAAAATGGAAACCCTGATGAAGACATTCTGGCTTGGTCAATCCCTAAGGACTTACTAGTACTCAGACTCACCGAGAATCCTTACATCCCACTCGCCCTATATGGTGCGGGACGGTCGGATTACTTGGTAGAGCGATGCCACTACTACTAGGCGAACGTGTGCAAGGAGGTACGGGGCGCGTGGTTTTTCCCCACACCCTTCTGAGACTTTAGGAGGCCTTGTGGACCCAGCTCTTGACATCCGGAGAGCCCCGGCTCTGTCTATGACTCACAGTATTAGCCATCCCAGACTAGACTTGGGATGTTCTAGGGCTGAGAGGTAGGGTGGCATCGTTCTAGGCTAGCAAGCGACCGGAATTCTGCCTAGGAAATGCATGGCTCCGAGGATGGCTAATCTTGTGGGTATGTAAAACCTCTGCAGAGTGTTTGGTTGATCGATCGATACATATGCCGACTTGTTGGCTATGGACCCTTCCTGGGTTTTGCTTAAACTAGATAGGAGATGAGTCCTTCTTTCCTCCCTCTAGGGTTGGGGTATTTTCTAGTCGTGAGCCTTGGGGGCTGCTGGTCGTTGAGATAAGGCTGAGAGGGAGTTGGCCTGTTGACCTGAGTGTGTGAGATGAGATGTGGTGTGGTGGTGTGGAGATGTTTGGGATGGATGGTTGGTGTGGTGGTGAATGTGTTAAAAATTGGATATTATTATATTACTAATGTTATTTACTTCTCATGCGCTAAGGATGCAAACCACAGCCAAATATTAGGATCGCCAGATCCCTTGTTTATCTTTTACACTAAAGCTCATCGGTGCTGACCATGGCCTGCACACATCTGGCGGTGTGTAGATTTCCTACTTCTTAGAGATGCTGACTTTAGAAGGATTAGAAGGTCTCATGCCTATGCTCAAGTTTGGTTCGGAGATGGAATCTATGCTGCACTACGCCAACTCTGATGATGCCCATGAAGGAGGAGCCTTCACTCAATAGTCTTCCGCTAGATTAACTCTGTAATAGGTATGTTCCCCAGTGATGTAATATCTTGTATTCTTGTCATCTTACGATGTATGACTATGACATCGACTGAAATATGATAATATGATGGAATCAGTTCTTAGTTTTATCATATTAAAATTCATTCTGTGGATTTTCCCTTCAAGGAAAATTGAGGATGTTTCACACGAGGCCACCTACAGCGATGATGACAATGAGGAATGGGAGGAGGAGCAGGAGGATGATGAAGCTAAGCTCAAGGTGGAGGTGCACAAGATGAATGATGGATGGATGCGGTGAACTCGGCACAAGAGTTGACGTGATCTATATTTTGTTGTTTCATCAAACTATTATTTGGACTGCCAAAATTTCCTCATATCAAACTATCTTAGGCCCTGTTTGGATAGACTATGACTAGTTAGCCATGGCTAAAAAATAGCAAACTATAAATTAGCTAATTAGTTGGGTTATTAGTCCATACATGTTTGTATCCTAAACTAATTGTTTGGTTCTATAGACTATAAGTAGTTGTTAGCCCCTGATAATTGGGTTCTATGGACCAGTATGATAGCCCCTGATAGTTGCCAGCACTGTATTTCGTGGTTCATCGACTCGCAGTGATCCAAAGTGTCTATATTTCATAGGGTTGGATTGTCTTAGGGTCCTAAAAACCTCAACAGTTATACACCCATGTCCTCCGACCAAAAAGGGTGACCTTTGATGGTTGCCATATGCCCATGGAGATATGACACCCTCGAGGAGATGTGGCCCAATCTTGATTCAACCACATTGATGCAGCAGTTATTAATCATCCTCCATCTAGTGTTTCGATCTACCACAACACATTCCCATACTTAAGTGAAAAGTTAGTAGTGAACAACTTCTTTCGCCTCCCACTTAGTTGTGAAATCCATCCACATGACTGTCACCGCTTCCCATGGCCTCCGACGAACCCACCGGTGGCAACATCTAGCATACAGCACCAGTAGAGCACAACACTAGTGCTATCCCTGGCTTTGTAGTTGTCAATGCTGATGGCACCGCTATTGCCGATGCTAATGGTGCTGCTATTGTTGATGCTGATGGTGCCGCTATTGTCGATGCTGATGGCGCCGTGGTTGCCGACGAGGATGCCATGCCCATTGCTGCCATGGATTATAGGTGACCCATGCCGTTTGTCTTTGGGGACCCAGCGTTGTCGTTTGGCCATTTGGGTCCGCAGGACATGCATTGGGCGTCGCCCTGATGAGGTGGGCATCTGAGATGTTGCCCCAGAAAATGGTTGACCTCCTACAAGGTGAGTTCCCTAGAAAAGATTGGTAGGGTGCTTTGTGTAGGTGGTTCTTCATGGTAGATTGCAATGACAAGATGGTGCTACAGTATCAGCTCACTTTTGGTGGGACTGATTGGTGGACGCCATTCATTGACAAGCTCGTTGTACCATCCTTGGTGTCCTGGTTCATTGCCACTAGTGTCATCCCATCGAATGAAGTGTGCGATGTGTTCCACATGCTCATCACCAGGTGGAAGCCGATCATGTCACTGGAGTCGATGATAAAGAAGGTCCTAAAGCACTTCATAGAGAAAAAGACCAATGGGCTACAGCGCTGGTTGTTCAATGTGCAACACATAGAGGAGGAGGCCGTGGCCTGGTGCTAGGAGTGGATGCGGCTCCTAACACCGGATCTGCTTGCCATCGACAGTGAAATGCATAATGGCCTCCAACTGATCTATGAAACATATGAAATACCATAGGTAACTTAGTAACTTATTAGTGTATTTTTGTTCTAAATGCATCCACCTACGTCAGGCATTGTAAATGTTAATCGTTGACACAATGTGTATTACTCTTTTCTGAATGCACATGCGAGAAAGTCCAAAACTATGTGATTGTAGTGCGCCGGACAATGACTGAATGCTTCCACCTACGTTAGGCATTGTATAAATGTTAATCATTGGCACAATGTGTACAACTCTTTTCTGAATCCACACATGAGAAGGTTTGATACTATGTGATTGCAATATGCCGAACAATATCTATTACTCTTTTTCTGACTGCACCCGCTACAACCTGTTGCTTGGAAATCCACAGCAATTAAATCTATATTAAATTTGCACAAAACCCGAAGAGCCCAGTGTGCCTGGTTTAGCCATAAATCTATGAGACATGTAAGAGTGAGGCCACTGCTCTTCTCTATCTTCCTGTGGTACTCCTTCACCTCTCTCTAGCCTCGATCGAGTTGTGTCTTTAGTCAGAGTGATGGACCATGGGAAGCGCCTAGCAGAACACTCTAGAGGGGATCAGGCCTCCTCCATGTCTTTGCTCCCATTTGCGACACCTTGTTCTTAGTTGCTAGAGTCATTATGTTCTGATCTCCTTAATCTTTTTAGGGCCATTTCTCATGCCGCGATGCTAGAGGACGGGCGGTTCTCTAGTGTCGCCTGCTCTTCGGACGTGTCCCCTATGGAACCAGAGGGGTCTTCTACCCCCGACCACCAGGAAGCCCATGAGCCACGCTCCGACGCCTAATGCAAGGTTAGTTGGCTCGAGCTCTTCCTTAACACTGTCTAGACTACCCTTGCCACCTTAGAGAAGGAGGCTTCTGCTGCCTAGACAGAAGCTGATGATGCTAAGGCTAGGACATTCGGTAAGGTTTCCTTTGTTAAGAAGCTCTATCCAAATGTCAACGGCCTTGTTTTGGTGGTTTTTTGGGTTGTCAGCCCTAGAGGAGGAGTCAGTCGCTCTTCGAGAGGCGGCCCTCGTTGTCGTCAACAATGTGAACCTAGGGGCTCTCTTGCTTGACGACCATCTACGGGCCATGCTAGCTCGCATTAGGATGATGTCCCTTCATGGGTTCGCCATGGGGCTATCGCTGTCCTAGCCATGGTGTAGCTTTGTTCTGGCCATGATCTCCGCCTGCTTGAACCTGGCTTCCCAGTTGGCATCAATCAGGAGGAGTAGGAGGAGCTCATTGGTGAGTTTATCATTGCCATGGAGGCCATTATGGCAGCCATACATGTAGGAAACATCGTCCTCACTGCCTTCTTTGGCCCATAGATTGTATCTAGGGTCATTCCAATCTCTAATGAAAGGCTAGTTTGTCACTTCAATTCAAAGAGCAACTTATGCACGTCGCTTTGTCTTTCACGGTGTTTGCTTCTTATGCTTGGATGCGATCAGCTTATGAGCCCGACATACTCGTATGAGGTGATTAGGAGGTCATGGGATGGATCCTGCCTCCCTTCTCGAAAGGGAGTTAGGTTTTAGGGAAACTTCCCTCCCTCTTATGAAAGACCATAGGTAACTTAGTAACTTAGCATATTTCTATTCTGAATGCTTCCACCTGTGTCAAGCATTGTAAATGTTAATTGTCAGCACAATGTGTATTACTCTTTTCTGAATGCACACATGAGAAAGTCTAAAGCTATGTTATTGTAATGTGCCAGACAATATCTATTACTCTTTTTTGAATGCACACATAAGATTTGATTGTGCACGAAAGAAAGTCTGCTACTCTATGATTGTAACGTCCTAGACAATAGATTTGTTGCCCGGGTGACTCCTCGACTCAAAATGGGGTTGTTCAACCATGTACTTCTCTCTTAAGAGGAATGGCTCGAGTTGCAATGAGGTAGTCAGACTAGATAAATGTTGTTCATATCGCACATAGATCTTAGGTTTAATTTACAATGGCAACATAGTGATAAAAAGGGTTCAACATGTACAACTTATTATAGAAACATAAAATAGACATTATGTCATAAGCAAGACTTCAATTATTACATCAAGAATCATTTTAAATCCAAATTTTGATGCCTATCTGGTAACATAGTGATAAAAAGGGTTCAACATGTACAACTTATTACAAAACTATAAAATAGACATTGTGTCATAAGCAAGACTTCAATTATTAGATAAAGAATCATTTTAAATCCAAATTTTGATGCCTCTGTTCCCTCACCTTCTACTGCATCCCTCCCTTCAATAGTCAAACTATCACCAATCTCTTGTACATCCCTCCCTCGGTAGGGAATCTGGGTGACTATGCATTCGAAGGATGTGGTGATGATGATGAAGCAGACATTGAAATCATGATGGTGCTATTGAGGTCGAACTCACCTAGTGAGTCCACTAAAATCTCATCATCCAAATCCGATGTCTCACCAAGCTCAGTGATATGGTTACCTAGATCAATGGTGGACTCTCTGGTCTACGAAACTGAAGTAGTAGTATCAGACCCTAGGGTCAACTTAGGTCTTTTAATGGTAGGATAAGTAGGCTTGATAGTCACATCAGGCTCCACGATCATTGGAGAAGCCCTAGTAGGTTTTGTATGTGCCCCTGTGGTGTCGTACATACTATCTAGCCCCTCAACCTAATTGGGTGAAGAAGGTCTTTTAGGTGCCTCATTGTAACAACCCAAAAATCCATACACCAAAAATACCAACTACAAAATTTTTCTCAAAAACTCCCATGGGTTGATGAGTGTCATGTATAGAAACCCAACCTAAGAGATGCATTAGGTCTAACTCCAACCCAAGTCAACACATAAGCATGGCATGCCATATGTTAATCATGTTTATTTAAATACTAACAAATGAAACATAGCATACATTGTTAACTAAAATGGTGATTTGGATTTTCATTTGTTTTATGTAATGCCTAACAACTCCTTTAAAGAGATACACCATAAAGTAATTATTACTCAAACCAAAGAATAAATGTTTAAAGAGAAAACTATTTCCATTTTTGTATAACAAAACTACACCTAATTTTTGTTATACAAAATAGCTAAATAAATTCCTAATATATATATATAAAAGAATGTTGTGGGCCTCATATCTAAAACTCCAATGAATAAGGTACACCAATTTTGAATTCAAATTTCAAATCAATTTGAAATTTAAACAAAGGAGAAGAAAAATAAAACAGAAAAAGGGAAAAAGAAAAGAAGAAGGCCGTAGCTAGCTTGGCCTGCTTGGCCCGCTAGCGTGCGGCAGCCAGCCAGCCCAGCTAGCGCATGCAGCAGTAGGCCAGCCCAACTCACGCGGCCAGCCCAGCTTGTAGCTCGGTGCGTCGCTCACGCCCATGCGCCTCCTCGCTTCCCTTGCTGCCGCTGCCACTGGACCCCACATGTCAGTCGCACACCACCACAGTGTCATCTTCTTCGCACCCACGCCTCAACCGCCCACGCGACCAGAGGCTGACAGCGTTGGCAGGAGCAGGTTAGGGGGTCATGCCCGGGGCATGGCCTTGCTCCCCCGTGCGCCTCGCTCATGCAACCTCGCGCCACCGTCGGATGCAGCGCGCACCTTCCCACCGCACGATGTCGATCGCCATGGGTGGCATGGAGGTTGTGGCCATCCACCGCACACCCGAGCCAAGAGAGAGAGGAGATCGAAGAAAGAAGAAGGAGCATTGAAGCCGCCCGACGTCACCGGTGCCGCCGCAGCGGGGGACAACGCCTCGATCCTCCACGTCGACGCTGCTCAGCACTGCACGGCTTCGTCTCGACACGGCCATGACCTGCCATTATGTCACCATCCTATCTTCCATGACACCAACGGTGAGCCTCGGTCTTCCTCTGCTCGCCGCCAGACCTCGCTGTTTCGGCCATGGCGCTCCACACCGGGAGCGCGTAGGCCAAGGCTATCTCTGGCCTCTGGGTACACACGCATGCACACACTGGCCAAGGAACGAGCATACCACGTGCTCATACGTGAGAAAAGAGGACCGCTGCTATGCCACCTAGCCTGCACCGTTCACCATCGGACCGCCGCCATGGCCGAATCAAGCCGCCACCGTGGCCAACGCCACCGGAGGCTCTAGAAGTCCCCTTGACCTACCCGATGAGCCCACTGGAGCACCGTGATGCTCACGCGCACCACATGACTGGCTTTTGCCGCTACCACCATGCCATCCCCGTACGCCGTCATGCTCGAGCCACCAACCGCCATGGCCAATGCCCTGGAAAGCCTCGGCCGCCACCTAGACCTCACCATCGTGTTCGCCATGGCCTGGGGAAGCTCTTCCCCACATTAATTGGATGCCAGCACCACCGTAGGATCATGTTGGTGAGCCCACCACCGGTGGGAGCGCACTAAGGACAGAAGCAGAGGCCTCCCCTCGCCGGCTACATGCGCCTGCACTCGGTGCACATGAGCCAAGCCAAAAGGGAAAGAGGGTGGACTCGGTCCACCGTAGACCTGCCAACGGTCCATGGACCATGAACCTGAGTCCACCGTGAGCCACGCAGTGCAGGCCAAACAGTAGACGAAGCCTAGTGGAGGCCCATGGCTATGACGTGGCAGTGCCACAGCTTGCCACATGTCCGAGCCGGCCTGGCCCAAATCCAGCCCTGTCTAGGCCCACCAAAGCCTAGTCCAGGCCCAACCAGGTTGACCATTGATTGGTCAACATTGACAGTTGACCTGGCCCCACATGTCAGTGACACAGGGACTCTAGACCCACTTGTTAGTAAATGACGTCATGCTGACATCATGAGGACATCACGTGGGTCCCACCTATCAGTAACAACACAGCCAAGGTGATGTCATGCTGACGTCACGATGATGTCATGCTAACGTCACAATGATGTCAGCTGCTAACGTCAGCAGCCCTGGCCCCACATGTTAGTGACTATGAACCATTGACCATTGACTCGCTCATTGACTTAGCATTGACTTTGACTGGACCCACAGGTCAGTGACCCAAGAGCCTCTGGCCCCACCTATCAGGAACGATGACGTTGATGACGTCAAGCTGACATCAGCAGGACCCCACCTATCAGCTCAGAGCTGAGCCGATGATGTCATGCAGACGTCCTGACGTCAGCATGCCACGTGGACCAATCACAGCATGACACGTGTCAACCCAGGATTAATTCAGCCTTTTTCCATTTTCAGAGAGGAATTAAACTTCGGAAATTCATAACTAATTCATACGACCTCAGAAAAAATATGAAACCAGGATCAAAATTCATCTAAAATTGAGCTTTACGCAATGAACCCATGTTTGAGTGCATTTGGCTCTTTTGAATTTTTATTGCTTCTTTGTGCTATTATATAGACGTCGCTAACGCGACTATAATACGATCATTGCAGAATCGAAGGAGAACTAGATAGACGAGGATCATGAGTACCATGAGGAGAACGGAGACAACTACACTGAAGGTGCCACATCCCACCCAATCTTGTAGCACCTATTACACATGGCTAATATAGAACTGCTATTGCTTTACTTTACTGCTACAATCATACTATGATAGGACTTGCATGGTAGTATGCTTACTTGAAGGCCTTTACCTTGACGCAACCTTACCCCTACATACCCTGCTATTAGGCTAGACACATGCTTACTGCTATATATTTCATTACTTATACTTCTACTACGCTTATACTACATGCGTGGTGGAAACTGGTGTTATCTAGACTATGGGGAGAGTGCTGCGGGTGTGACTTGGGTGTGTGGAGGGTGAGGGTTGTGTCGACCAAGTTGGAGTATACGACGAGCCTAGGGCAAGTCATGCCATGTGGTGCTACCTAGGCACCCCTGGAAATGGATACATGTGGTGGGTAAATGGTATATGAGGTGGTCCTGGGTGTGAACCTGTGATGGGAGGAGCCTAGGGTGGAGGTGCTATGGTGGGACGACAAATGGAAACCCTAATGAAGACATTCTGGCTTGGTCATCCCTAAGGACTTACTAGTACTTAGATTCATCGGGAAGCCTTACGTACCACTCGCCCTATATGGTGCAGGACGGCCGGACTACTTGGTAGGATATTGCCACTACTGCTAGGTTGATAGCGAACAGTGTAAGGAGGTATGGGGTGTGGAGGATTTCCCCCACACCCTTCTGAGACTTCATGGAGACCTTGTGGACCTGGCTCATGACTCACAGTTTCAGCCATCCCAGACTATACTTGGGGTGTACCAGGGCTGAATGGTAGAGTGGCATTATCCTAGGCTAGCAAGCGGCCAGAATCAGCCTAGTTGACGATGGTCAGCGAGGAAGGCAGATCTTGTGGTTATGTAAAACCTCTGCAGAGTGTATGGTTGATCGATCGATACATATGCCGACTTGTCGGTTATGGACCTTTCCTGGGTTTCACTTAAACTAGATAATGAGATGAGTCCTTCTCTTCTTCCCCCGTGAGAGAGTGTCGGTCGTAGCCAGGGGCTATGGGCCTTGAGACAGTGCCAAGAGGGAGTTGGCCTGTCGACTGAGCGATGGTATGGTGTTGGTGTGGATGGTGGTATATCGATCCCAGGATCGAAACCTGGCTCTGGAAAGGGAATGGGGTGGAATGTGTGTGGGAATGGTGTTAAAACTTGACCAACTATTATTATATACTTGATATGCTAAAACATAGGAAACCCCAGCCTTATAGGTTCCTTTTGATTATATCCCACTTGCATCCAACTTCCACAAAGCAATGCTCATAGGGTGGGAGTGGCCAGTACAAATCGTACTGATAAATTTTGGCACACAAGTTCTGCTGAGGAGTATAGCTCCGAGGAGTTTGACGGTTGAGGGGTTCATGCCTACACTCGAGTTTGGTGATCTTATCTTCAAGCTGTTCTGAATGAATGCTACTTTTGATTCTGCCAATGCGGCGATGTAATAAATTATGTAATTCCACACTATTTGTACTCTAATATAATCATTGTATGGATGTGGTATTCAACTAGAAATTTGGGTAATATGATCTACAACGGTCTTATTACACTTCGGCTCTGTGGATTTCCCATCATGGAAATCAGGTCGTTTCAGTTGGTATCAGAGCCATACTTGACCATAGGACGAAACCCTCAGAAATGGATGATAGAATAGGACGTGGACAGCCCTTCTTTCGGTTATATACTGACCCTGCATTTACTTCTATGCAAGGCTTATCTATTATTGACCTGCTAACACCTGTTCCTTGAAACATGCAGATGGCAATGAACGTCGACTAGCCGCCACTAGGACCGCTACCTCTAGACCACGCCAAGCTTACCTTTGACCTACGTGAGCTCAGGGGTTTTGCATAGACCCTCTACCAAGTTCTTGTCATGTTAGGAGTCCCCGACGAGCTTGTCAAGGTCACCTGCACTAGGAAGCCAGCTCAGGAAGGAGGAATCGAAGGACCGATTATCACCTCAGTCGAGTTCCCAGCTAGCACTACCTTACCTTCTATCCTAGCTTTCACCGAGTTGACTATAGAGGACACAGTCAAGGAGGGACTGCAAGCTATCTCACACCAGGCACTTCATAGAGTGATGAGGGACCACTATGAGCACCTGAAGATGACAAAGTTCCATCTACTTCCCTAAGACCTCGACCTCAGCCTTAACCCCAGTGAGCAGAGTTTCGCAGCCGGTAGAGTTATCCATGCCGAGGAGGATAGATGCCTTCGCGTCTCAGCTATCCACCTACTAGAGCAGGATAGGTACGTGACCTAGCTAGAGCAGAGGAGACGTCAAGACCAGGCCCTTCAGTGGGAGTACTAGGAGCGAGACTCATAGGGAGCACAAGAGTGAGCTTGTCTACTGGAGACAGTTGCCAAGCTATAGGATGAGCTCAACTTTCATGAAGAAGTCGACAGAACCAAGGTCGCAGACTTACAGGACAAAGCCGTTGACCTAGGCAATAGGAACTGCTACCTCGACAGCAAGGTCTTGGAGTTGCAGAGAGAGTTGGACGACAAGAAGGCCAAGTTCAACCACAGAGGAGATAGAGAAAGGACCAAGGGGATTGATATGCTGAAAATCCAATCTCAAAACAAGACCATGACTCAGGATTTAGAGGAGTTCAGGAAGAAGGCCGTTCGTAACTAGAGTCACCTAATCGAGGCACTCAGGCAGAATGAGTACCTATAGGACAAGTGTGAGAGGACATGGCAGGCTTGGTAGAAGTCTGACAGGAAGCGCCTTAGGGAGATGAAGGGTATGTGGGATCAGCTACCTAAGGAGATTCGTAGCAAGATGAAGCCTAGGATAGAGGAGTTTGAGTTAGCCCTAACTTGCCTCAACCTAGATGCCTGCCCTACCCTACCTGGAGCCAAGCCTACCGAGGAGCTCGCCGAGGCTTTGAAGTACGTGTCCCAACTTCACAAGTCTGACAAGGAGATCAAGATCGAGAACAGTCATATCCCAGCTATGGTGTACGAGTTAGAGTAGATGACCCTACGTGGTCATGAGTCATGTCAGTGGCTTCCATAAGTGTACCCCTTATGAGATGTAATATGAGACACTAATACGTAGTACGATTCTTGCAAGTCTTCAAGTGTAGCTACTAGAGATGATGCTATGTAATAAAACCCATGTAATGAATGTTTTTGGATCTTATTGCATCTTATGGATCTTATTGCTTCTTTGTAATGAGTGTTGGATAGTATAAATATTTTTCTTTAAATCATCAAAATCATGTAATCATACTAAATTATAAGCACTTATGGCATGATCACTAAAATTCCTATGATCCATGTTGCAGATGCCGAACCGCCGATCTAATCGTCTAATGAACCGTGGATGTGCGCCCACCCCCATACCAGTCGAACCCAAATGGGGGGCATGGTGGCAACAACCGTGGCCGTGGCCATGGCCGTGGACGTGGAGGGATACCCTTCAACCTGGAGAATACCCCGCCGCCTGAGGAGAACATTCTGCCACCACCACCACCGAACCTGGCAGAAGTGATGGCACAACAAACCCAACTTCTTATAGCTCTTGTTGATGGAGCAAACCATCGCCAGGGAGGTCAGTAGAATGACTTCCAAAGGAAGCTGGAAGGATTCCTAAAGCTAAGGCACCCACCTATGATGGCACCAACCCTGACCCGCTTGTAGCCGATGACTAGCTTAAGGAGATGGAGAAGAAGCTTGACCTCACTACTTTCACTGACGATGAGTGTGTCGGAGCTGCCACACACCAGCTCATAGGTGCAGCACGTGCCTGGTGGGATAGTTTTAGTGATTCCCATGAGGACCTGCAAACATCTCATGGGATGAGTTTGCCAAAGCATTCACCGAGTATCACGTTCCCAAGGGTATTATGGAGGCCAAAGCCGATGAGTTCCGCAACATCAAGATGGGAAAGGACAGAGTGACTGAGTACACTACTTGTTTCACCAATCTTCTTCGCTATGCACCTTCCTATGTCGTGAACTCTGAGAAGGAAAAGTTGTACTATTACCACAAGGGACTTAACCCGCACATCAAGCTGAAGTTTGGCAGTATTGAGAGTAACACGTTGTGTGCTCTGGTGGATCGCTGCATCTAGATTGAGAAGGACCGTGCCGAAGCTAGAGAAGAGTATAGGGAGAGGAAGCGTAAGCTTGAGGAGTCCCTCCGTGGTTGGGATTGCAAGAGGTTCCGCAAAGACGCACCACCCAGGGAACGCTCTCGCCACAACAAGGATGACAACCCTAGATCGAGTAGGGGTAGTGGAGGCTACACCACCAAATACTCCCGCCCTGCTTAGGATCATTACACCTGGGACCATTATGCTCAGGACCGCAACACTCAGGACCATTTCAACCGTTCCTACTTTGTGAATGAACGCCCAGCACAGAACCGCTCTGCACCAAGCACTGGAAACTAGAAGGCACCCATGCCAACCCCTATAGGAGGTAGGCCTTTCACCTGCTTCGCTTGTGGCCAACCGGGTCACAAAGCCACTGAGTGCCCATAGAACTTAGTCACTCAGAAGTCTTAGTTCAAGGGATCTGCTACCCGAGGATGTCTCAACCATCTAGATGCTGAGGAAGCATAGGCTGCCCCTAACGTGGTATACAGTATGTTTTTAGTTAATGGCAATACTGCATCAGTTCTATTTGACTCTGGAGCAACTTGTTCTTACATATCATCCAAGTTTGCACGAGAACATGACCCGCCTATAACCCCATGTGAAAAGCCTATCATTACTAGTTCCCCTTTAGGAGACCTCAGGTGCACCCACATCTGTAAGGGAGTGAGTCTTACCATTGAGGGTCTTATCTTTAAAGCTGACCTAACCCTGTTACCTTCCACAAACCTAGATGTCATCTTAGGCATGGATGGTTAACCATTCACCGAGGTATCATATCATGTTCACCTAGATATGTCCAAGTGACCCACCCATCAGGCCAAGTTATTATATGTGAACCCCAGTCCAGAAAGTCCACTTCTATCCTGTGTGCCCTTAAAGCCAGTTCAGAATCACAGAAGGAGGACAAGATAGTTCATGATGTGCCTATGGTCAGAGACTACCCCGATGTATTCCCTAAAGAATTACCAAGCATGCCACCAGCCCGTGATGTAGAGTTCATTAGTGATCTTTTGCCGAGAACAGGACCCATTGCTAAGAGACCCTATCGCATGTCAGTTGATGAACTGGCCGAGCTCAAGAAACAGCTTGACAAGCTCATCTCGAAGGGATATATCAGACCCAGTGCTTCGCCCTAGGGATCCCCTGTTCTGTTTGTTAAGAAGAAGGATGGCTCAATGAGAATGTGCATTGATTATCGGAACTTGAACATAGTCACCATCAAGAACAAGTACCCCCTGCCAAGGATTGATGATCAGCTTCGAGGTGCCAAGTATTTCTCCAAGATTGATCTCAGATCTGGCTATCATCAAATGAAGATTCGAGAGAGTGACATCCCGAAGACAGCTTTCGTGACTAGGTATGGGCAGTTTGACTTCACTGTGGTATCCTTTGGACTCACGAATGCTCCCGCCAACTTCATGAACATGATGAATAAGGTTTTCATGGATGATCTAGATAAGTTCATGGTAGTATTCATTGATGACATCCTTGTCTATTCATCCACCATTGAAGAACACGAACATCATCTGAGAACTATACTGGAAAAACTAGCCCAACATCAGCTCTATGCAAAGTTCAGTAAATGCGAATTTTGGCTACAGGAAGTTGCCTTCTTAGGCCATGTACTATCAGCTGAAGGTGTTGTAGTTGACCCAGCCAAGATTGAAGCCGTGAAAGAGTGGGATCAACCTCTTAATGTGATAGAAATCAGAAGTTTCTTGGGATTGGCTGGATACTATCGCTGATTCATTGAAAACTTCTCCAAGATAGCCCGTCCAATGACCAACCTTCTGAAGAAGATTAAGGAGTTTGAATGGACGCCCGCATGCGAACAAAGCTTCCAGGAACTGAAACAGAAGCTTACAACAACTCCTATGCTAGCATTGCCTGATATCAGCAAAGATTTCGTGGTCTATTGTGATGCATCCCGTCAAGGACTTGGTTGTGTATTGATGCAAGAAGGAAGAGTGATAGCATATGCATCTCGATAGTTGAAAGAACATGAGAACCGTTACCCTACTCATGATCTTGAGTTAGCAGCAGTTGTGCATGCCTTGAAGATCTGGAGACACTACTTGATAGGCAACAAGTGTGACATCTACACCAATCACAAGAGCTTGAAGTACTTTTTCACTCAAGAAGATTTGAATATGAGGCAACGCCGATGGCTAGAGTTGATCAAAGATTATGACCTGGAAATTCACTATCATCCAGGAAAAGCTAACGTAGTTGCAGATGTTCTCAGTCGCAGGAGTTACTGTCACACTTTGATCACTAAATTCGTACCACCTGAGCTCAAGGAAGAGATTGATGATTTCCAACTAGAGATACTACCGCATGGCTTGTTAAATGAGCTCTGCATACAGTATGATCTCACAGATCGCATCCGTCAAGCTCAGAAAAGTTGTGAAGAGATCGAATATCTCTATGGTCTAATGAAACTAGGCTACAAGACCAACCACCAGGAAGATGAACAAGGAACCATCTGGTTCAAGAATAGAATCTGTGTTCCATCTAACCCAGTACTACAAGAGGAAATTCTGTCAGAAGCTCATGATTCTAAGTACTATATTCACCCTAGAGGTTCAAAGATGTATCAAGACTTAAAGAAACACTTCTGGTGGAAAGGCATGAAGACAGACATTGCAGGACATGTGGCACGATGTGACACCTGCAATAGAGTCAAGGCTAAACATCAAAGGCCTATAGGATTGCTTAAGCCTCTTGACGTTCCCAAGTGGAAATGGGAGAGCATATCCATGGATTTCATAGTTGGATTGCCTCGATCACAGAAAGGCAATGATTCCATCTGGATGATTGTTGATCGTTTGACCAAGATTGCTCGCTTTGTACCAGTTAAGACCAAGACCGATGCCAAAAAATTAGCAGATCTATATGTTGAGCATATTCTTAGACTGCATGGAGCTCCTTCTAGTATTGTATCTGATCGTGGTCCTCAGTTTGTGTCCCAATTCTAGGAAGCTCTGCACAAGTCCATTGGAACCAAACTTGATTTCAGTACCGCTTATCACCCATAGACAGATGGACAGACAGGATGAGTAAATCAGATCTTAGAAGACATGCTTCATGCTAGTGTACTGAATTATGGCTCTGATTGGGAGAAATGCCTACCCTATGTAGAGTTCTCTTACAACAATAGCTACCAAGCCAGTATCAAGATGTCGCCATTTGAAGCTTTGTATGGCAGACCTTGTAAGACACCTTTGATGTGGTCGCAACCAGGAGAAAGATTGTTCTTTGACTCCGCTAAGATTCAAGATGTCGAAGAAGGAGTTGCTCAAGTGAAGGAGAATTTGAGAATTTCCCAAAGTTGATACAAGAGCTATGCTGACAAAAGAAGAAGAGAACTTGAGTTCAATGTGGGAGACTTCGTCTATCTCAAGGTATCCCTGCTACATGGAACTATCAGATTCCATGTGAAAGGAAAGCTTGCCCCTAGATTTGTTGGCCCATACAAGATTTGCAAGAGGATTGGAAAGCTCGCCTACAAACTTGAGCTACTTGAGGAATTGGCAGGTGTACATCCCGTATTCCATGTCTCATAGCTATGCAAGTGTTTGAGAGCGCCTGATGAAGTAGTTCCAACTGATACACTTGACATTCAAGACACTCTTGAGTATAAAGAACATCCTATCAGAATTCTAGGAAGAGATACCAAAGAGACCTGAAGCAAAACCATTCCTATGTGCAAGATCCAATGGAGCAACCACACTGAGAGAGAAGCAACATGGGAGAAAGAGTCTGACCTTTGGCTATGATATCCTTACCTCTTTGAAGAGTACGTTATGCTTTAATCTTGGGGATGAGATTCTGTTAAGGGGGTAGGACCGTAACAACCCAAAAATCCATACACCAAAAATACCAACTACAAAAATTTTCTCAAAAACTCCCATGGGTTGATGAGTGTCATGTATAGAAACCCAACCTAAGAGATGCATTAGGTCTAACTCCAACCCAAGCCAACACATAAGCATGGCATGCCATATGTTAATCATGTTTATTTAAATACTGACAAATGAAACATAGCATACATTGTTAACTAAAATGGTGATTTGGATTTTCATCTGTTTTATGTAATGCCTAACAACTCCTTTAAAGAGATACACCATAAAGTAATTATTACTCAAACCAAAGAATAAATGTTTAAAGAGAAAACTATTTCCATTTTTGTATAACAAAACTACACCTAATTTTTGTTATACAAAATAGCTAAATAAATTCCTAATATATATATATATAAAAGAATGTTGTGGGCCTCATATCTAAAACTCCAATGAATAAGGTACACCAATTTTGAATTCAAATTTCAAATCAATTTGAAATTTAAACAAAGGAGAAGAAAAATAAAACAGAAAAAGGGAAAAAGAAAAGAAGAAGGCCACAGCTGGCTCGGCCTACTTGGCCCGCTAGCGCGCGGTAGCCAGCCAGCCCAGCTAGCGCGCACAGCAGCAAGCCAGCCCAACTCGTGCGGCTAGCCCACGCACCTCCCCGCTTCCCTTGCTACCGCTGGCACTGGACCCCACATGTCAGTTGCACACTGCCACAGTGTTGTCTTCTTCGCAACCACGCCTTAACCGCCCGCACGACCGAAGGCCGACAGCATTGGCAGGAGCGGGCCAAGGGGTCACACCCAGGGCATGGCCTTACTCTCCCTTGCACCATGCTCACGTAGCCTCGCGCCACCGTCGGATGCAGCGTGCACCTTCCCACCACATGATGCCGATCGCCATGGGTGGCATGGAGCTTCGGTTATAAGAGCCCTAGCCCCGGCTACCCAAAACACATCCCCGTGCCTCGCCATCACCTTGTGGCCATCCACCACACACTCGAGCCAAGAGAGAGAGGGGATCGAAGAAAGAAGAAGGAGCGCCGAAGCCGCCTGACGTCGCCGGTGCCGCCGCAGTGGAGGACGATGCCTCGATCCTCCACGTCGATGCTGCTCGGCACTGCACGGCTTCGTCTTGACACGGCCATGACCCACCACTGCATCACCATCCTATCTTCCATGACACCAACGGTGAGCCTCGGTCTTCCCCTGCTCACCGCCAGACCTCGCTGTTTCGGCCATGGCGCTCCACACCGGGAGCGCGTAGGCCAAGGCCGTCTCCGGCCTCTAGGTACACACGCACGCACACACTGGCCAAGGAACAAGCATACCACATGCTCATACATGAGAAAAGAGGACCACTGCTACGCCCCCTAGCCTACGCTGTTCACCACCGGACCACCACCATGGCCGAATCAAGCCGCCACCGTGGCCAAGGCCATCGGAGGCTCTAGAAGTCCCCTCGACCTACCCGACGAGCCTGCTGGAGCATCGTGACACTCATGCGCACCACATGACCGGCTTTTGCTGCTGCCACCATGCCATCCCTATACACCGTCGTGCTCGAGCCACCGACCGCCATGGCCAACGCCCTAGAAAGCCCTGGCCACCACCTAGACCTCACCATCGTGTTCGCCATGGCCTGGGGAAGCTTTTCCCCACATTAATTGGACGCCAGCGCCACCGTAGGATTATGTTGGTGAGCCCACCACTGGCGGGAGCATGCTAGGGATGGAAGCAGAGGCCTCCCCTCACTGGCTGCATGTGCCTACACTCGATGCACATGAGCCAAGCCAAAAGGGAAAGAGGGTGGACTCGGTCCACCATAGACCTGCCAACGGTCCATGGACCGTGAATCTGAGTCCACCGTGAGCCACGCAGTGTGGGCCAAACGGTAGACGAAGCCTAGTGGAGGCCCATGGCTACGACGTGGCAGCGCTATAGCTTGCCACGTGTCTAGGCCGGCCCGACCCAAATCCAGCCTAGTCTAGGCCCACCAAAGCCTAGTCGAGGCCCAACCTGGTTGACCGTTGACTGGTCAATGTTGACAGTTGACCTGGCCCCACATGTCAGTGACACAGGGACTCTGGACCCACTCATCAGTAAATGATGTCATGCTGACATCATGACGATGTCACGCGGGTCCCACCTGTCAGTAATAACACAGCCAAGGTGACGTCATGCTAACGTCACGATGATGTCAGCTGCTGACATCAGCAGCCCTGGCCCCACACGTCAGTGACTACGAACCGTTGACCGTTGACTTGGCATTGACTTTGACTGGACCCACAGGTCAGTGACCCAAGAGCCTCTGGCCCCACCTATCAGGAACGATGATGTGGATGATGTCATGCTGACGTCAAGCTAATGTCAACAAGACCCCACCTGTTAGCTCAGAGCCGAGCCGATGACATCATGCTGACGGCAGCATGCCACGTGGACCAGTCATAGCATGACACGTGTCAACCTAGGATTAATTCAGCCTTTTTCCATTTTCAAAGAGGAATTAAACTTCAGAAATTCATAACTAATTCATACGACCTCAGAAAAATACGAAACTAGGACCAAAATTCATCTAAAATTGAGCTTTACGCAATGAACCCATGTTTGAGTGCATTTGGATCTTTTGAATTTTCATTGCTTTTCTATGCTATTCTATAGACGTCGCTAACACAACTATAATACGATCATTGCAGAATCGGAGGAGAACCAGACGGACGAGGATCGTGAGTACCACCAGGAGAATGGAGATGACTATACTGAAGGTGCCACATCCCACCCAATCTCATAGCACCTATTATGCATGGCTAATATAGAACTGTTATTGCTTTACTTTACTGCTACAATCATACTATGATAGGACTTGCATGGTAGTATGCTTACTTGAAGGCCTTTACCTTGATGCAACCTTACCCCTACATACCCTACTATTAGGCTAGACACACGCTTACTGCTATATATTTCATTATTTATACTTCTACTACGCTTATACTACATGCATGGTGGAAACTGGTGTTATCTGGACTATGGGGAGACTGCTACGGGTGTGACTTGGGTGTGTGGAGGGTGAGGGTTGTGTAGACCAAGTTGGAGTATATGATGAGCCTAGGGCAAGTCTTGCCATGTGGTGCTACCTGGGCACCCCTAGAAATGGATATCTATGGTGGGTAAATGGTATATGAGGTGGTCCTAGGTGTGAACCTATGATGGGAGGAGCCCAGGGTGGAGGTGCTGTGGTGGCATGACAAATGGAAACCCTAATGAAGACATTCTGGCTTGGTCATTCCTAAGGACTTACTAGTACTTAGATTCACCAGGAAGCTTTACGTACCACTCGCCCTATATGGTGTGGGACGGCTGGACTACTTGGTTGGATATTGCCACTACTGCTAGGTTGATAGCGGATAGTGTAAGGAGGTATGGGGCATGGAGGATTTCCCCCACACCCTTCCAAGACTTCATGGAGACCTTGTGGACCTGACTCATGACTCATAGTTTTAGCCACCCTAGACTAGACTTGGGGTGTACCAGGGCTGAATGGTAGAGTGGCATTATCCTAGGCTAGCAAGCGACTGGAATTAGCCCAGTTGACGACGGTCAGCGAGGAAGGTGGATCTTGTGGTTATGTAAAACCTCTGCAGAGTGTATGGTTGATCGATCGATACATATGCCGACTTGTCGGTTATGGACCTTTCCTATGTTTTGCTTAAACTAGATAATGAGATGAGTCCTTCTCTTCTTCCCCCGTGAGAGAGTGTCGGTCATAGCCAGGGGCTACGAGCCTTGAGATAGTGCCAAGAGGGAGTTGGCCTATCGATTGAGCGATGGTATGGTGTTGGTGTGGATGGTGGTATATCGATCCTAGGATAGAAACCTAGCTCTAGAAAGGGAATGGAGTGGAATATGTGTGGGAATGGTGTTAAAACTTGACCAACTATTATTATATACTTGATATGCTAAAACATAGGAAACCCCAGCCTTATAGGTTCCTTTTGATTATATCCCACTTGCATCCAACTTCCATAAAGCAATGCTCATAGGGTGGGAGTGGCCAGTACAAATCGTACTGATAAATTTTGGCACTCAGGTTCTACTGAGGAGTATAGCTCTGAGGAGTTTGATGGTTGAGGGGTTCGTGCCTACGCTCGAGTTTGGCGATCTTATCTTCAAGCTATTCTGAATGAATGCTACTTTTGATTCCACCAATGCGGTGATGTAATAAATTATGTAATTTCGCACTATTTGTACTCTGATATCGCCGTTGTATGGATGTGGTATTCAACTAGAAATTTGGGTAATATGATCTACAACGGTCTTATTACACTTCGGCTGGGTGGATTTCCCATCACGGAAATCAGGTCATTTCACTCATGAGCTAAAGCTGAAATCTGTTTATGTTTGACCATAGTAATACTAGCATTAGCAGCCTTAGGCATCTCAGTCATTGGCAAAGCCCCGAGAGACTCTGTACGTGCCCCCGTGGGGGCTTGCACCTCAACCTAAGGGGGCAAAGAAGGTGGATCACCTGCCTCATCAGAACCTGAAGCTGGTTCAGGTATCTCGAGTGTTGGAGAAGCCCTGAGAGGCTATATGTGAGCCTTTGTGGTGGCTTGCACCTTGACTTGAGGGGGTGAAGAAGTTGGATCACCTGCCTAATTAGGACCTGAAGCTGAAATCAGCTTATGTAGCATTGTAATGGGTAACTCTATGTGGAAAGTTGTATTATCAGGACTAGTCAGATAACCAGCAATGCGGTTGACATGACTACCACAATGCAACCAAAGCATCTAAAAGTTAGGGGCCTAAACCTCTATGGCACTATATGTAATAGAACCATGCAATTTATAAGAGCATAAATACAATAGCAACCACCGGGGCAGTCAAACCATCACACTTGAGCCCATATAAATCTGTTAGTCCATCGAGTATCACGAAGGATCTCGAATCAACCAACATACAAGTCAAGATCGTACATGATTCAACATACAAGCCACATGTTACACAAATTCACAAATAGTTTGTCATACATCAGAGTTCCAACACAGTTATTACAACATCAGTTTAGCAATAGCGGAAGCAACATAGTTCAGAACGACATCAATAGTAGTTTAGATACATAGCTAGTTTTCACAATCATCTCCAACAAAAGCACAAGGGTGAGATGACATATAGAATGACCATGCCCATGGTCCTATTCCTCATCCACTTCAGGAGCAAAGCAATGCTTATAGTAGCCATGGTACATCACGTTATCTGCAACAATAGGGAAATAAACCCTGAGTATGAGAAGGTACTCAGCTAGACTTACCTATCATAAACCAAAAATAAGAGACACCAAGGATTATGCAAGGCTTATATGTGGAGCTGGTTGACATCCTTTGCCTACAAGCCAACATTTATCTAGTATCTTTTAACCTTTGAATAATAGGTTTATTATTCATGTTCCATTCTAGATTAGCATCTATCCTATGCCAAACATGTTGTATACCATTAAATAATCACAATAGTAACCATATCTAGTTGAGCATTTTCATAATCCACATAACCAACACTTTCATCAATTACTACGATGAGGGAGCTCATGTTAGGTTCTCAGTATCCGAGAGAGATGGCGATTCGAATTGATTCCTACCTAGCTGTAGAATTATTCCTAACACACACCCATACTTCCCCCGTCAGGGTCGCATGGGGTCACCTTTGGTACAACTCAGGTCTAAATCGCGGGTAAGACCAGGGCCGCACCCTCAACGACACTACCAATCTGCCAGGAGGCTCGAGACTCGAACACACCATTGGACTCACGCCATTGGCTCTCCACACATCCTTACTACCTCCAGGGTGCACACTTTAACTGCTCATGTCCCTGAGCTAAGTAGAGCTACACGGCTTCGCTATCAGAACGACTTATCCGGCCAACTATATGAGAGACATGCGTTCAACATGATAAAAGGGCCTCCAATGGTCGGTCCATAAACGACACAGATGGAATCACTATAAGTCACCACACCTAACATATAAGATTCCATCTGGTGTCCAATTGTTCAACATCACCAGATTATGTTCCACGATAGCACAATATAGCCAACCGTCATCATGTCACCACCTATAGCACGCAGGTGATAGGAAATCACCCAACTTCTACCGGTCTAAGCATGGCTAAGCATAAAGGTCGATCCTAGACCTACATAGGGATCAAGATATATATTTCTAGACAAGGAAATATATGCAACAAGTGGTTCCAATCAACTCTTATAACCTAATGCATCAAACATAAAGGACTCAAGTAATATCTTGTAAAGCATGGGAGACTTAAAATGCTCTAGGGCATGCCTTTCACAAACGTGGCCAGCTGGTGGTCAGGGCACTCTAGGAGATGATCAACTTTAGGATCGCCTTCACCTAGAGCTTTTTGGTGCTGAGATTCCTGGTTCTCCTCTTGTGGATCGGCTTCGAGTTCCACCAACGTGATTTCTTCCAGCTACACCTATTGCATGCATATGCATAAAGTAAGTATCATGGATGCATAAGAAGAATTGTGAATGATATGACATGAGAACATGCATGATTCTATGCTGAAGATTATATCAAGTTACTTAGATGATAACCAAGTTGCATTCTTATTTACTGAGTAGGTGCATATCTCTTCTCTAGAAATTTCAAGAATCCACACTAAGTCCATTTCTAGACCACAACATAGTAGCTACAAGTTTAGATCAAAACTAGAGTTTTACTCAACCAAATGCTGTGATCTAGGACTTTTTGGAAATCTTACAAAATTTCCTACAACTTTCATTTAATCACCAAAAGCTGATTCAACATCTATCCTAGTCAAAACAGGTAAACTTCCTAGGTCTGTCCAAAAATTTCAGAGAGTAAGCATTTCGGGAGACCAAATTTTAATAGCCATAACTCCTAAACCATTTGGCCTATTGCCCTAAAATTTTGACACAAGCTAGATAAAGAAGTTATATACAACTTTGTTATTAACTATTTTTACAACAAATCTCATCTTGCCAATGCAATTCACCAAGTGACAAAATCTGTCCAAAACAACCTCTATGATGGAATTATAGAGCAATAATATTTTCACTGCATATAAACATTCAACATTGGACATCACCAATTGCACCAACAGTTTGTGACCTCAATTATACTCTAGAAAACATAATGGTCAAACCCAATTTATTTATTTAAATGACTTTATTAATTTAATTAGATAATGAGGTGAAATAACAAACATATATCAAATATACACAGTAATTCCTCATAAAATTACAGTAGCTTCCATGTGCTCCCAATAGGCTACTGTATAAATTTCATACAATTTGAACATGTATAACATCCTCTACAAAAATGACAAGCTTGCAAGGTTTATTTTAATGAAAATAGTTGCCCCTATAGAAAAGTGTCAAGCAACATATTTTATATTTTTGTTAGCTTCATACTAGTACCATAACACTATACAAAAATTTGCATGGCAATATGTTACTTATTTTTATCCTTATGAATTTTCTCAAAAACACCATTTATTAAAAGATAAATAGAAAGACCCTACTCCAATCAAGTTTACTGCCAGTTTAATATTTTTCCTAGCTAGAGCATGTCAATACAAACTCAACAAAATTGGAATCACAATTTTTGCACATACCAAACTCAAGTTATGCATTTTTCAATATAGAAACCATTTAAAAACATTTATTTAGCTACATTTTATTCACTTTGAAAAATACCAAAAACAATGCATTTCATGTTTTTATAAAATACTACACTTCATGAGGAATCCAACAAAATTTGGTTCACCAAAATTAGACACTCCAAACTTGAGACATTTTTGAAACATGCATTCAAATCTGGAAAAATAAATCAGAAATGTAATCATCTCAGACTAACAGCTGGGGCCCACTGGACAATGGGACCCACACATCAGACACACAGAAGCAGAGCACGGTGGTTGATTGGTGAGAGTTTGCCGTCAGTGAGGTTTCCGACCGTAGCATCTACACCACTGCACTCTACATGTCGGTAGGTGTGCTCGGTTTGCCCAGAAGCTCACCGAAAGTAGCTCGCTGGCGGTAATGGCAGACGGCGGTGGTCACACGGTGGTACACCAGCGTCCTTCGGCCACCATATGCTCAGGTGAGGTGCTCTATAGCTTCACAATAACCTATCAGACCTAACCTAGGTGGCTAGGGTCCTAGTGATGTGATGGTGAGCTTGGTCTGTGTGTGTGGCCATGCGGTGGCGCGTGGTACACGGCAGTGCTCTCACCGTCTCGGCAAAATGGCGGTGGGAGAGAGGTCTCCATCATGCCATTAACTAGGCCTAGGGTTATCATACCGAAGACGTGAGAGGATGGAGGGATACAATCGACTAGCTCGACGACAACGAGCTCTAGTGCCATGATGGCAATGGTGACCGTGCACAAAGCGGCTACCCGTTTTGGCACCGACACGTGGTGGCGTCATCCCCAGATTTGGCCTAAGCTACAAGACTCTAATAGGGTGATGGACCAAAGGAGATGGAGGCGCGTGGGGTAGTGGAATGGCTAGGCCACGGTGAGCCGCGAGCACAGCGGCGCTCTAATGATGGCCTGGTGGCGGCGAAGCGAAATGCGCCTTTACCCTAGCTCAACAAGTGGGTAAAGCAGGTCGGGGTGGAAGAGGTGACAATGGCGGAGCTACTGGCAAGCTAGATTTGATGGTGGTGTAGCAATGGTGGCGAGCAGGCATAGCAGAGCGACGACGATGGTGCGGTGCTTCGCTTTGCTAAGTCACAGGCGAGAGAAGAGTGCGGTGCAAGAGTGAAATGGATTGAGCAGCAGAGGCACACGACTTAACCCTCCATGCTAGCATGTCTGACCAGGCCAGTGCTGGCACATGGCCGCCATGCAGCGCATCTGCCCTGCCCTTGGTCGGCCACTGACGGCGGCGTCGAAATGGCATCAGGTCCGATGAACGTGACTGACAGAGCTACTTCACGTGATCATCACTCCTAAACTGTTCATCCATTGCAAAAACTTCTTTAACAAGAATTGTAGAGATACACAAGATCTACAACTTTGATTTAGAAAGTTTCCTATAATTCACCATGGTTTTCAAATTGCAATGCCTTAAAGTAGGGCACATAGAAACTAAAACTACAGTTAACACAACCAAATTTTCTAAGTGAGGCAACAACATTTCTAGGCAACTTGAGGACTATTTTTTAGCATGCTATGTACCGAATTAGGTCTTAACCCAAAAATAAAAGTTGTTACTCTACTCAAGTACTACAACTTTGCTTAAGGGTGCACTGCCATCCAATCACTCTATGCTATAGTTTGACTTAGGTCAAACATGCAACTTGAAAATGATAACTTACACTATAACGATGACTTAGAGCCAAATGGGTCCGAGTCATGAATACCAAAGTTGTTCCATGTGACATTCTAAATATTTTTAAGGTACTCCTAAGGTCCCACAAACATTTTATACATTGGTCACATGCAAACCCTAGCATATGTAAAGTATTTAGTAACAAATACATGAGATATAAGCAATCATACAGATAAACTTTGAGATGCTCATGCTCATGAATGATCAATGATGCTTGTGCTCATGCAATGCTAATGCCAAATGCATGCTTAACACCGCTTAACACCTAGGGTGTTATAGCCCTTCCCCCTTAAAGAAATCTCATCTCGAGATTTCCACAACTAACCATCTCTCGTAGAAAACCGGATAGACCTCACGAAGGTAATCCTCTCGCTCCCACGTAGCATCTTGCTCACTATGGTTATTCCATACCACCTTATAGAATTTAATAACTTTGTTACTAATCACTCTTTCCATTGTCTCAAGCACTCGAATAGGTCTTTCTTCATTGGTCAAATCCGACTGGATCTTGACACACTACACCAAAACACTGCTTCACCGTTAGACATCTAATGCTAAAAATTATATTTGGTGATGGATGATCTAGCGCTAAAGATAACTCAGAGACCATCTGACGCTAAATCCTCATTTAGTGATTCAATGTCTGTCGGTATACATATTCACAATCATCGTTTGCTTATCTGTCGCTAAAGTGACTTATATCGTCATACAGTCTATCGCTAAAAAATGGTCCCACCTGAGCCCAGCGTGAGCATGAATTTTTGCCCAGCCCATAGAGTATAGAGGGAAATGTTTCTACCCTAAATCAGCGCCACCACTGCTCTTCTCCCTCCCAATTCTGTCTCTCCAGGCCACGGCATCGCTTGTCTCCTCCGTTCCTCTGCCGCTCTCTCGTCTCCGTCGCTCCACCCTCTTCCTTCTTCTGCCCTGCCTCTCCTAGCGCCAGCGCTGCCCCCTCCCCTTCACCTGCCTTGGCGCTGCGCCCTCTCTAGCATCGTGGCTCCACCACTCCTATGCCTCTAGACGGCCCCCGGCGTGCCGCAAACCCTAGGGAGGCCCCCACGCGCCAACCTGCCATCGCACGGCTGGACCTACTGACGGGATGGCCGCTGGCGCGACGTAGCGGCGTGGGTGCCCCCTAGGCACAGCTGGCTTCTGCCGCAGCACCATTGCCACGAGCTGCCCTCAGTATAGGCATCGTCCATTGCCATTGCAGTTGACGCTAGTGAACCCCGCCGCCGTCGTCATGCCAAATCCATGTTTTTGTCAAGGTTTGCCGTTTCCGCCTAATTCACAATGTACGGTTCCTTGTTTTGTTCGATTGAAATTTTTTCATGTACAAAATGCATGCTGAGTTTCCTTATATAGAGAGTGTCGATGGTGATGGCCTACATTAAGGTTGCATCTCCTAGGGTTGTTTGCAATATTAACTTTGTTTTCTGCTAATAGGATTGGTTTACAATGTTTTGCTTACCGAGGGCACGCAAAAGAAAAGGAAGAAGGCGAATGTTTCAAGTTTATTAATATTTCCCATGCTTAGTATTTTATTTCAGTGTCTGCAAAATTGGCTTCTGTTCTTTGTTAACTGACTTTGATTTACTACGTGCTAATTAGTTGGTTTCTAGGGTTTAGTTTGTGATTTATAGCGCGCTCGTCCACTGCCATACTATTGCCTGTGCTCTTTGGTAGTTATACTTTGTTTGGTAGGTGCTGCTTGGTTACCTTCCATATTTTTGTTTTTCATTTACAGTATATTTGTGTGCTTGTCTTCTTAGGTTTCCTGTTTCTAGTGTTGGAGCGTGCTACTACGTGCTAATTAATTTATTTCCAGATTTTTCTGTTTGTGACTTATAGCGCATTTGTCCACTGGCGTAGGCCTCTGCTCTATGCTAACTAGAGCGCATTTGTCCTCGTGTAGTTCCATTGTCTTGATAAGGATCCCACTTTACTTTGCATACTTGTGAACCTTACTCCAAGTATCTTGCCAAACTGATTCCAAGATTCTGACAGATACTCCAAACAAAACTCAGGTAACTCCAATCACTAGGTCATCTTTCCTTTTTAGTCCATAATATCAATTCTTTTTCTTAAAATACTCACCTTCCAATGGAACTTCCTTACTTTACTCTGAGTTTCTCTCACATCTTTGAGTGGGTTCCTATCACATCATTAACTTTCTTCAATCCAAACCTTCTTGTCATGCTTAGTATATTATTGGAATTTCCTAAGACTCCATAGAACCATCTATAGATATCAGATATCTCATTCCTATGTCATCAATGCCTACTTGTCCTAGGTATGTTAAAGATTGGACTCCCAACTAAGGATAGCTTGAATTACAGAGCCGTATTGACGAATGCATCCATTCCTCGTAGATGATCCAATAACTTATCAACCAAGCAAAGGATACTTACTCTAGATGATGAAACCCTTAAGTGATATACATCCTCTGGGTACCACCGTACTTATCAGATTAATCGATTCTTCCAAGTGAGAGATAGAGAGCATAACTGAACTTCATATGGCACCTAAGCATTCAGACCCCTCTTAGTTACATAGTTGGCACAAGCATGACTATCTATCTTATTGATCTCATCCAAAGGTTTCAATCATGGAACCTATGGGTTATGGGCCCACCATGCTTCCGCTGCACAAACTAGAACGTATGATACTTCATCTTACAAATTCTTCAACTTGGCTACCCCCCTTAAGAAAATTTAAACTAGGGTACACAAAAAGGGTAGCTTGCACCTTCTTTCAGATGATCTAATTAGTATCAGGACATTCTGACATCCCAGTGATACTCTTGTGTATGAGCAAGAACAAGAAATCTGAAATTCCTCGCGAGCACAAAAACAACAGCACAGTAAAACAGCTGTAACTCTTATTCTATTAATCTAATAGAGCTAAAGTTTATATTGTTGGAAAGCTTATCAAACTATCCACAACTTCCTTATAGAACACTTTTTCAAATTCTACAGTTTAGGTAGTCGAAAGCAGTGCACAACAGAAACTATTCTAGGCTTCAGACAACATCGATGTACCGTCTTGTGATTTTCATAACTCCATAACAAACATAGCTATCAAGGTGATTCTTGTGGTCAAAGAAAGACATTGAAGTCTAATGTCGTCCAGAATTTTGTCATGATTTTTGGTAGTCCAAAAATAGAGATATAAACCAAAGAGGGCAGACTGCTCCAAAAGATAGGATAGAGAAAACAGAAGATAACCAAAACCCGACTATTTATTTCATTAATACTTATACCTTAGGCCTATAAACTAAATGAAATTGTGGGAACACCCAACAAGATCATTGCAATCATTACAAAGATTCAAAACAAGCAGAAGCATAATGACAATTCAACAAAGCACTAAAGGTGCACAATTCAATCATTGACTCAACTTGTGATACTATCATCCTCATTGTACTAGGGGTAACAATCCTAAGAGTCGTCTTTAGATTATGCAAGAAGGTGGTGAGGAATAGTTCTAAAAGCATATCAAATCAAGGAGTGAAGATAAGAACAAAGACTTTAAAATAAGCACCAAGGTAGAGATGAATAACAAGAGTAGAGATATAGTAGAGAAGAAAATACCAAGGTTCATAGAGCAAGGGTTTTTGTAGCAAATTCTAAACTTTAAAACGACCAGTTTATACTAGGCTTGCGTCCTACAATCAGCATTGTTCTAATACCACTTTGTAGCACCCGGTTTCAAGAACAAAACCAGATATGAACCATATATGAGCCTAGGAAGTCAAATCTCACATATAGCTACAAATAAGGGTAATATCAAAAGTCAATGCTCAATATATAACATACTTAGTATAAAGGATATAACCTTAGACAGCAAATAGTGGAAAGACAACTCTGATCTTTAGGTGAAGACTCCAATTCATAGGGACAACTGACTGATTGATCACAAGCCTAAGTCCTCCAAACTCTAGCAATCTGGTACCCATCCAGGATTTTTCCAAAGATTTAAAAAGTAAAGCAAGCATAAGTACATGTCATACTCAACAAATATAACATGGGGCTCATGAGGCTTAAAAGGCTAACACTAGTTTAACTGCGATTAGCTTTTAATGAGTCATGATTTTAACAATTGAGTATCAACAAGTTTATCATAAGCCCATATAAACACATGATGAGGTAAACATGAATAATGAATAGTATGAATAGTAATCATTAGTGTGTATCTTCATCATCGGTATCATCCATGTTCATCATCTATTCTATAAGGGTCCAAGGCCGCTCGTGATCATGAGCATGGCTGATATACTAGTTTTACACTCTATAGAGGTGTACACTTTCACTGTGAGTCGTGATTTACCCTTTCACCCGAGGCGGCCAACCTCTTGACCCACTACCAAGGAAGGTCGGCAGGGTTCACTATGAAGACTTTCAAAAGTTTGTCTAACAAGTTAGGGCCCCTAAGGTTTCCCCATCAATAAGCATGAACCCAGAGTGACTAACAAAATACCAAGAAACCAAAGTGCACCCTCTTGGTAGGCCTAGATTATATCTATTGGAGCCCCTCTTGCGCCATAAAGGTAACCACTAATAAGCTAGAAAAGATCCTTATACTGAGCTAAAGCTAGAGCCCTGTTGCCCTCATAGCTATACTATAAGTCCTAGATGTTCCCTTATAGATAAGTCCTTAGGGACAGGAATCTAGAGTACCATAAAATAGCCTAGTGCGCTAGCCCCCTTGTTCCATGTTGCTAAAAAGCATCTTTTAGTGTTTATTGCATATTCCATTAGTGAAGTTACAAGATCATGGCTTTAGTTGAACACTATCATCATACTACCCAATGCAATAACCCATAGGAATCAAGGAATCCAGGATATCAAATAGCTAGGAAAATTACTACGGTTGCCAAGGTAGACACATGCATATGATTAAAATGATATTAAGGTGAATAGAACAACAAGGAAGATCCCATGCTATACTTGCCTTAAACTCAGATCCTTCTTCTATTGAATTGTTACCTCCAAAGAACTTCTGGATCATCAACTTCTTTTTATATCACCAACACAAAGCTCACCGACTGGACAAGATCACAAAGCACCACACAACCATCCATGCAATCATTCACGAAGCAAACAATAGATCTAAATTAGAATAGTACAACAAACATAAAATCAAGATGAAAAGTTTGTAAAATGAATCTATGTCTCACTACGAACACACAGACGCTAAAAACACTCTAATCAGAGCTATAACAAAAAAGTTATGAATTAAATAATATTTCCTTTAATAAAATAATAGATTGAATCTAACCTCAAATTTCAAAAGTTGAAAATATATTTAATAGTAGGATGAATTTGTAGATTACTCAATTATGAATCTAACACAACTGGAATGGATAAACGGAATTAAAACAAAGATTTTATAGCCTAAATAAGACTAGTGGCAAAACTGTAATTAGATGAAAACGTATTTTGGATCTAACCGAAGAAACTACGTTTTCAAAATAAGAAAACATATTTTGAATCTAACAGAGGGATTTTATGCTTTCTGAAAGAGAAAACATATTCTAAATCTACTAGAAAGAAACTACGCTTTCAGAATAGGGAAAGGTATTCTGGAAGTGCACCAAGGACTGCGGGTTATATTACGTGAAACTACAGGGGCTCTTTTGCAAATAAATCAGGTGAAGGGGTACGGGCAATCTTGGACCGTTGGATTGAATCTAGATGGCCTAGATTAGAAAGTAGTGGGAGGGAGAGTCACTGGCCAGAGAAGAAAACCGGCACGACATAGCTCCATTACCGGCGGCAAGTAGCTCCCGGAGCACTTGGTTTGGGTCCTAGAGGCCACGATTAGATGAGCCGAGAGCACAGGGAATAAGAAGAGAAGATGGTGAACTCACCTAGGGCCTTCTTGCGGTCAACGGTGGGTCTACAGCGTCGAGCAGTGTGGCGGCGATGGCGACAGTGAGAGAAGGAGGAGAAAAATCTAATTTACTACATGAGAGATTTCTCAAACTAAGGGCTCCCCTTATGGTAGTTTTGGTGTGCTTTGCTCAAGGGGTTGGTACATATTTATAAGGAGAAAAACTCCCCACATCTACATCAACTAGCAATATGGTACTAATTGATGTTGCTCCCTCCACATTTACTAATGGACCTAAATAATCATAAAAGCCCATTAGTAAATAAATGCATGGGTCTTTGAGATTTATTAGGATTATTGCACATGGGCTTTGAGAGTTGGTTGGAAAATGAAATATATTATTTATTTTCAGAATTAATTAATTTTGTGAATAAAATAATTCTAGAGAAGTCTAGAATTGATATTTAAGCCACGAAAAATACTCTGAGACCTTCAAAAATTTGGAGAAATTTCCCAGAGACACTCTGGAACATGATGAACTCAAATAAAGTATTTGGAGCTCATGAAAAGATTGTTGGGAACTTGAAACATAAATATTAAGCTGAAGGAGGTAGAAATTAAATTCTAGAAAGAAGTTGGAAAATTCCTACAAATAGATATTCGTCTCCTAAACGTATTTTAAAAAACACATTTTGCACATAGAAACACATGGTGCGACCGGCATGAATGAAACAAACATGTTTCTACCTTAAGATAAATTTTAATCTAATGAAAATTTATTATTTCCCCAAGTTTTCATGAGCATAAAAATACAAAATTAAATCAATTTAGCTCTATTTCAAGAGAAGCAAATTGTAGGGTGTTACATCCGCGTGCGTGGCCGCACAGCGGCGCATGATGCATGGCGGTGCTCTCACCGTCCCAGCGAGATGGTAGCGGGAGAGAGGTCTCCATCATGCCATTAACTAGACCTAGGGTTACCCTACCAAAGACATGAGAGGATAGAGGGATATGGTCGACTGGCTCGATGGCGACGAGCTCTAGTGCCACGATGGTAATGACGGTTGCGCGCAGAGCGGCGAGCCGTTCTAGCACTGACACGTGGTGGTGTCATCCCTAGATTTGGCCTAAGCTACAAGAGTCTAATGGGGTGCTAGTCTAAAGGAGATGGAGGCATGTGGAGCAGTGGAATGGCCAGGCCATGGTGAGCTGCGAGCGCGGTAGCACTCCGGTGATGGCACAGTGGCGACGAAACGAAATGCGCCCTTACCCTAGCTCGGCAAGTGGGGCAAGTGGGTCAGGGTGGAAGAGGTGACAATGGCAAAGCTGCTTGTGAGATAGATTCGATGGTGGTGCAGTGATGGCGGTGAGTGAGCATGGCAGAGCGACGACGATGGCGCGACGGCGTGGTGCTTCCCTTTGCTCAATCGCGGGCGAGAGAAGAGCGCGGTGCATGACTGAAATGGATTGAGCAGTTGAGGCGCACAACTTAACCCTCCGCGCTGGCCTGACTGGCTGGGCCAGCATCGGTGTATGGCCACCATGCGCCACGCCTAGCCTACCCTCGGTTGGCCACTAACGGCGGCGGTGAAACGGCATCAGGTTCGGATGAACGTGACTGACTGAGCTACTTCACACGATCATGACTCCAAAATTGTTCGTCCATTGCAAAACCTTCTTTAGCAAGAATTGTAGAGCTACACAAGATCTACAACTTTGATTTAGAAAGTTTCCTATAATTCGCCATGGTTTTCAAATTGCAATGCCTCAAAGTAGGGCACATAGAAACTGAAACTACAATTAACACTTAGCCAAATTTTCTAAGTGAGGCAACAACATTTCTAGGCAACTTGAGGACTATTTTTGAGCATGCTATCCACCGAATTAGGTCTTGACCCAAAAATAAAAGTTGTTACTCTAGTAAAGTACTACAACTTTGCTTAATGGTGCACTGCCATGCAAACACTCTATGCTATAGTTCAACTTAGGTCAAACATGTAACTTGAAAATGATAACTTACATTATAACCATGACTTAGAGGCCAAATGGGTCCAAGTCATGAATACCAAAGTTGTTCCATGTGACATTCTAAACATGTTTAAGGTACTCCTAAGGTCCCACAAACATTTTATACATTGGTCACATGCAAACCGTAACATATGTAAAGCATTTAGTAACAAATACATGTGATATAAGCAATCATAGAGATAAACTTTGAGATGCTCATGCTCATGAATGATCAATGCTGCTTGTGCTCATGCAATGCCAATGCCTAATGCATGATTAACACCTAGGGTGTTACACTATATAGTTCACTAAGGCAACCGGTGAACACATTGCACACCATATTGACTTTTTGGCTTTGTTGGATGATGGTGTCACAAAAAGCAGATGATTGCTGGCTGATCTCCTCTTTGAGGAGGACCACACTCTATGCTTGCTTATTGATACTTGCTTTCAAATGCCTCTCTTGTCCTTCCATACACTTCTAGTTTGCTTCCTAACCAACAACTAGCCTAGCAAGTATTTGTCCAAGCTCTTATGATTGTTGTACGGACAGTGGAGGTGGTGCCTACTTGGCTAACATCTCTGTAGTAGGTGGAACATCGTCCATCTCTTTGTCAGCCACACCACCGAAGGATGACCCTCCCTCATCATGGTCGTCTGATGTAGGGTCATGATAGACGCTATCATTGGAGTCTAAATCTTGCATTCGTATATTCAAGATTCCTCCAATTCTAGACTAGTGCTCTACCTGCTCTAGGGCTGCATCCACCATTTTGTGTCTTTCTCTGTCCTATATGGGTAACATCTCTTGAGGGGACCTAAGGGCATGCGGTTGACAACGATGATCGTCTGGACTTGCTGGCATGTAAGTCGTAACCTCACAGGTTGAATCATTATACAGCGGCCCATTTCATTCAGCCAATCGTGCATAGCAGATAGCTGATGATGTGAGTGTACACATGCTACCATCCAGTACTGATAGTGTTAGCTATCACTTCCTTGATCTTAGGCCAGAAAAAGTGTAAGAAGTCAAACTGCTCGCTTTTCCATATTGATAGTAGTAGCCACTATTGCAAGCTAGCCAACAATGGCCTGTCGCTGCCACGAGGCAGGACTGTCTTCCTTAGAGCCATGTGTAGAACATAAACCTCTGGATGTAGTTTGTTCAGTGTACACAAGGAGCCATCGGTGAAGGGCTCCATGAAGAGCGGTCGAATCTCCTAGTCTATAGGAAAAGTAGCTCTAGCCCCGCTACGACGTGGAGGAAGAGCATCTTCATATACTATCTAGTGGAGCTTCCTATCTGAAGTGTTAACCTTAAGGAGTTGTTGCAGGTGGTCATAGTACAATCACTCTAGCCGACCATCAAGCATAAAACAAATGAAGTCATGCTCAGGACAAATCCACACTGTTGCATAGAACTGACACACCTAGCTTATCATAATTCGATCAACCTCACTGAAAAGGTGAACGAAGCCTGGGAAGTGCTCAAAGAGGGGCCGGATGGGTATACCAGCTGCTCTCTCAAGCTCATCCCAATGAACTATCCTTTGGTCTGCTAGTGCCATCCCTCTAGCATAGTAGCTCCTGAAGAAACTCTCTTGAGTCACAGTCCAAAACTTTTTTTTGTGCTAGGATCTTTGGGTAGTGGAAACCAAAACTCAATATCACAGAACCTGATGCTCCGTGTCTTCTTTGAGCTGAAATACCAAAAGTCATAGCACTGAACCTCTTTCTTTCCCTCAATATAACTACTCCTTGTACCACCATTGGCAGACATTAAACCTCCTTGACTGCTCCTCATACTACTATTGGCAGACATCAAATTACCTCATCGACTGCTCCTCGTACCATAAATTGTGGTACACATTGAACCTCCACAAGTCTTAGTGCGCTAATGAGTAACTACAGATTGGATCTAGGAAGGTGCAGAGCGACTAGTCTGGTTTTTAAAGTGGAACTCAGTCATGAGATGTAGTAGTTCCTCGGTGAACTCCTCCCTGAGTTGCATTTTAGCACTCTCCTCACGCTGTTGCTGTCGGTGGGCCATATGAGTGTGCCTGTGAGAATTCCCAGACTCTAAGGCTAGCATAGCTTTGGTTGCTTCTTCCTCTACTTCTCAGATATTGTCCGCTTTTTGTTGCCTCTTCTTAGGCTATGGTGGTGCTTGTTCATCTGCTTCTAGGAGATTGTGAGCCTTCCTCTAGGTCTTTTTGGGCTATGGTGGTGCCGGTTCCTCTACTTCTCAAAGAATGTTTGCCTGCCTCTAGCTCTCTCTGCGATGTGGTAGTTCTGGCCGCTTTACTTTAACTCGTATCAACTGCAACAATAAAAAAATTACACATGTGTTTCATCAAACACCATACATTCATGAAGAAAAAAAGAGGAGATCATAGACTCAACGTGCCGAGGTGAGAAGGTGATCTCAACTGGTTTGCTCACAGGAGGAGTGGCGCGCTGACAGATTGTGGCATGGTAGATCACCTCGACATCGTAGATCCCTACGACACAGAAGGATCTGGGCAAGAGGTTTCTCGGTGTGCACCTATGTGGAGGGAGGGGGATGCAGGGAGGCGATGCAGGGTGGGTGGTGCCAGATGGGGCAAAGGTGATGGAAACAGCACGTAGAAGAGGAAAGGTTGGGTACTCTGGATCTTAAAGTTGGGTACTAAGAGAATGCCTTTAATTAGCAACAGACTTTCCCATGTGCCGCGTAATTGCATCACCGACACATCAACCCTATCAAGGAGTCACCGTCCATCGAAACTTGGGTGATTAATATTGGTGATCCAATGGTTAATTCACATATTAGTGTATTATATATCATCATCATCATAATCATTATGTATAAAATTTGATTTTGGGTCAAAATGAAATCCATGCGCCTAGCAGTGCTGCTAACACACACCTAAAAAGTAGATCCCTCTCTTTTGCCCTCCTCACGTAAATTGGTTTACCACGTCATCAATTTCAAACAAGGGTATTTGTGATATTATGATGGCCACATAAAAGCATAAGGAGTCACCGTCTCTGCCTCCATCTCAATTCTTAAGCCAGACTAGCCGCACCGTCTCTCGTCCCACTCCAAAGCCTAGCACCCTCTACCACCCTGATCAAAACCCTAGCTAGGCACATTGGCATAGAAGCTTGACTCCCTCTCAACTCTCCAGCCACACCCTCTCTCATACCTTTCTGAACCCTAGCTAGAGCCAAAGCCGGATCTGATCCCCTTTGTCGATAGCAGGTCCACTGTCAGCAGAAGGACTATCATTAGCAGTAGCATAGGCTAGATCTGGACCCCCTACGTCAGCACCTATCATGACCATGCATAGTGTCATCATTGATGACCACCACACCAGATCTGCTACCCCTTTGTCGACGTCGACCGCACCACTTCTGCAACTAGGATGGCAAGAGGGCCATGCCGACGATGCAGCATAGCCAGGAAAAGGAAGAGGTACCCAAATTCCTTTTATGATGCATGATGTATTCTAGTGGTTGAACCTGGGATATGTAGATAGTGATGGGGTTACATGTTTCTTAGTTGATTGTAGTTCACATGTGCTTTATTCGAGTAATAGCTTCCGTATAAGCTGTAGTTCTCATGTGCTTTATTCAAGTAATGGCTTCCGTATAAGCTATAGTTTAGGTGCCTAATTTGCATCCTCCTGCTCTATTTTATTGGCATTTGGTACAAGGTTAACTCAATAAATGCCTTTGTAATCTACATGTTGACATCCAGAATATCTTCCTAAAGTAGGGGAGCGTGTTCAGGATATGGTGATATAGATATAGATTTAGAAGAGTCAGTACCCCTTACAATTGAGGTTCTTGTTCTATCTTATCAAGTTGGGATGGGAGGGAGGTTGGTTTAGGTAGCGGTGCAATTCAATTCTTTGTTGTGTGGATAGCAATGCAATTTTTACATGCTTGCTGCTTAAGTTTATTTCTCCAATTTTAGGCTGTGGGTTGAACAAGCCATAGAGAAGTCCTTGCCAGCACAGCAAAAGGCAGCACTGATATGGGTCCTAGGGGATGGCAATCCAAGAGAGTGAAGCCAACTAGTCTAGCAGAGTTGCAGGATCTTGGAGTTCAAACTATGTCCAAAAGTTAGCACGCACAAGGCGAATAAAACCCTATGAGGGACTGGTCACATGAAGATGACCTTAGCCATGCCAAAGAGGAGACTCCACCACCCCATCTATAGAATGACCAAACTTGCGAAAGTTGGTATTACCTTAGACATGTCTATAAATCAAGTCACACTATTTCATATCCATGTTACTTTTCTAACAATATGAATGTATGAAAATCATGTAGTACCATTACAAAGAAGAGCGAGGAAGTCGGGGCAAGCAACTAAGGGAGTTTTGCTTCACAAAACTACCCAATCAATGGGAACAAGGATGCCCATCTTGGTTGTCAAGGGAAAGAAAAGGCCACATGATCCATTGCAAGCTGCCAAGTTTGCCTCAGAGGCAGGTGTAGTAGTCAGGTCTCAAGTACCAATTCTCCCGCACTAGAAACATTACAAGCGACATATCGAATATCTCAATGGATTTGTGGCCAAGCTATCTGTAAGTATGTATATCCTCTATTGACATTCAACTCTGCCTTGACAAATTTAGTAATGGATTTAATTTGCATTAACACTTCTATAGTTGAGGCAGGCCATTGATGATAATGATGAAGCAACAAGAGAAGCATGCATGATTGTATTCTAGTCTGTTATACGGCTAACACGGTATAGGTTCAAGTGATCCTACTTCAACGGCATCCCTGTTGATCAAATTAGAAAGACCTCTCCTATGTCTTGCATAAATGACGCACAATGGTGGGCACTGTTGACATCTGTGGAGGCACACAGAGACAAAATCTGCAAGCACATGGGTATCAAAGTAGTTTTCACCCAAAGTATTATCGAGTATCGTATCCATAGGGAAACATGTGTATGTCGTCTAACAATTCTTATGGTTATGACCCTATGCAAAGCAAGGCTTATGATTCTAATGTTTAATTTGGAACGCCGTTTAGATGGTAAAGCACTACTAAAAGATAACTCTACCGATGCGACTACAGTCCTACTAATTTAAGAACCTACTCAATTTGGTGTGGACTACAAAAGATAGATAGGGTTGTCACCTCCTACTGCTACCACACAACCAAGAAACAGGGAGAAAATATAGGTAGCCGATAGCCTAAGCACCACGCTTATGCTAACGATAACTACTCTAACCTAGAGATCTAATAAGGACTAGAGCACTCAAAAGAACTGTGAGCCCATGAACAAAAGAGCACGAAACTTACTCTAAGCAGAAATCAATTACCAGACGTATCTTAGATGTAGACTTGGAGAAGCCAAGATCCACCAAAGTAAAAGCCATAGAGGTAGCACCGATAGGCCGACACTTCCTCCAAACTCTTCCCTCACTCTCTAACTCAATATTTTTATTTACAAGACTAGATCCTATAAAGGACTAATCTTCCCTTCATGTCCTGATCCTGACGAGGAGCATATGAATTAGGGTTTTAGGATGGCTCCAGGGAGGGGGTAGGGGCTTCTGTATATGGGGACGCCTGGCACCCTCCCCTCTTAGTTAGCCTCATTGGTACTAAACTTTCCACCATATCTCATTAATCCCGCAGCTCATGATGTAGAGTTTTTCTTTTATTTACGAAATTTATATCTTTTCATTCTGAGCTTCAAATATAGCAAATAATATATCCATTTTGATCAGCTCAACGAGCTCTTCAGAATGGTGCACTCTAATTCACCATTTGAGATAATCTTTTTCTGTGAAAAATTAAATATCCTACAAGACAAGTGAGAGAACCAAAACTCGTGGAACTTGTTAGAATCAAACCCTATAACTATGTTTGGTGATGGAATTAAGTATATATGCAGGTTATGTTGACGGTTTATAATTAGTGTTAACGACCATCAACAAGCTCCCCCACACTTGACCTTTGCTAGTCCCTGAGCAAAGCTACACTTGAACAATGGATCAGGAGTTGTATCAATGTTTTCATTCCTCAAAAGTACACATACGTTCAAACAAGATTCTCCTCCAGATTAGAATAAACTGATTTGACTTTCAAACTTACCCATATTACCTTCAACCATGGGGCTTATTAGCCTTCACTTGGGTCTTGAGCAATTGAAAGATAGAATGATCAAGTCAAGCACTATGTCTCAAGTTCTTTGTTTCACCATTGTTCTAGAAGTTTTATAAGTTTTCAAAATAAAACTCAGAGATTCCATTGTATGACACTCTTAAGTCTCTCAATATATGTGATATTTGTGGATCCTCACCAAGGCAATAATGATGTTATGCCTTTCTCTTCCTACCACTAAGGCTTTATGTGGAGTTCATAGGTAGAGAGAAAACTAGAACATACTTGCAATGCATATATTGTAAAGTTAAACAATGAATCCAAAGAGAGTTGAGTCATACAATCAAATCAAGATGTGCATGTGTGTGGATATATGAGGTGGATATATGTGGTGGCTAACCTAATTCCACTTTGCTCCTTGAAAACGTATATCTCTCTTGAAACTTGGAAATATTTTTGCGAGAGAATAGGGGCAATCTTATTCATCTCTTCTTTTTTAGGCAGGCATCTGAGTACCTATTGTTTTCAATATCTTGGACACTTGTCCATTTTTTTCTCTATTCTCTTCTTTTCTTTTCTTCTTTTTTTTATCAATAACTTTTGCATAACCCCATGTTTCTTTTCTGCAACAGAACTTTGAGAGAGATATCAACAAGAACTTGGAGCATTTATTTGGTCGATGGAAAACCTAACAAGCATGTTTTTGTGTTCACTCCCAATATAGGAGTAAAATATTTTTGGGTGGATCTAGATGAAAGGCATGTTTTTGCGCCTACTCCTAGTGTAGGATATGGGTGGTGTGTATGTAATCTTGATTTTAAGAGCATGACAAACCTCTCATAAGGGTCAACAAAGCTTGATAAAACTCAATGCAAAACAAGCAGCATATATGTGGAAGTTTTCCTAGCCTAAATAACATGTATGGCTCTAGTGGAAATTCAAGCTTTGTCATACAGGAACTCATCATGTAGCATTTTTATGTTTTTCAAAAGAAATCTCCAGAACTTTTGTGTCAATTAGAACAAGATAAACAGCAGCTCAGACCTTCTTATATCATATTCGTCAATTACCTAGACTTAGATCAAGCATATGCTACCACGAGTTTCAAGTTCAGAGTAAATCCTTGTATCAAAACAATCTTATCCAAAACTCGGGAGAATTCAAGGCTAAAAACTAGGTACTTGAAAGGAATTACAATAGAGCAACTATTCATCATTTCCATTTTAAGAGATTTGCCTCAGAGTCTTTGTTATTCATTTATCTCTTAAAAGAAATTAAAGCAAACTAGACACACTCTTTTTATTTTGTTTTCATTTTTAGTATTATAGGGATAGCTATTTATTTTTGCTTTTAGTTATTCATATTTTTTTAACACATATACTTTAAAGCAAACTAATAATAATAAAACAAAAGGAGAAAAATACTTAACTAGATACACGGGGTGCATTCTCCCCCAAGTTGGTGGATGTCATCGTTCTTTCAACATTTGTTGATGTTGTGCTTTGCTCAGGAGGTTTGCCTCCCCCACACTTGAATTCTATTACCTTGCATAAACAATATGAGGAAGCAAGCACCAACAAAAGACTAGGGAGATTCTGGCAATACTTTAGCAGGTAAACATGGTTTTTAAGGGTTTTTCACAGAGTAAAGAAGAAGAGCTGAATTGAAAATGTTATTTAAATTCTACGAAGTTAATTATATCCAATTCTTCTTCTGGCAATTGTGTGTCATGGAAAACTTTTAAATGCTGACCACTTACCTTGAAAAGTGTACCTTTGTCATTTTGAAGTGACTGCTCCATGAGACGATGCGCTAATTACCTTATAAGGTCCTTCCCATTTGCTTCATAGTTTCCCATGTCCAAACAATTTCACTCTGGAGTTGAAAAGCAACACCTTGTCACCTGGTTTGAATTCCTTGTTTTTCAATCTTTTGTCATGCCACCTTTTTGTCCTCTCTTTGTAGAGTTTTGCATTATGATATGCCTTTTTTTGCCATTCCTCTAGCTCAGAGAGTTGCATTTTACTTTTCTTTCCAGCTGCTTCAAAGTCCATGTTCCACATTTTTATGGCCCAATGTGCTTTGAATTCCAACTTGATAGGTAGGTGACATGTCTTCCCATAGACTAGTTGGTATGGTGACATTCCAAGAGGTCTTTTGTAGGCTGTCTTGTAAGCCCATAGTGCTCCGTGTAACTTATCCTTCCATGTTGTTGACGGTCACTAACATCAATTATAAACCATCAATATAACCTGTATTTATACTTAATTCCATCACCAAACATAGGTATAGGGGTTTATACTAATAAATTCCACAAGTATTGGTGAATCTATATTTTCAAGTAGGGTTTATCTAGAAAACCATCAAGGGGGACCTATTCATCAAAAGAAATTATAGAATTCTACCGTGAAACCAACGTGGTGATGAGGACATCGCCACGCTGGACACACCGACGCCATGGTCTTCCCCAAGTTCCAATTCGTTCCCAACTCAGCTGCCACGTCGCCCTCGGATTTAGCAGACACGTCGTCACTGTTTCGGTCATAACTTCCTCATACGACATCGAAACGGGCCGTTCTTGGATGCGTTGGAAAGGGGACGACGACGCCGTCGTTTTGGATCTAGTCCCAGCTCTAGAAGGTTCGTGGATCATTCTGTGTGACCACGGCAAGGTGCTGCATCACCTATTTGGGCCAACTTGGCCATGTATCGTGTCGGGCCTTAAGCCCAAGTTGTGGGCGCCCAACCCCTGGCCGTCCCCAACCCTAGGTCGAGTCTTAGACTATAAACACAGCCGCCGCCGCTGCTACACAATTAGGTTTTGTTTAGAGTTTAGTTTTCCATCGAGAAACTGAATCGTTCATTGTAACTGTGGTGACAAATCCTTTTACAGTGATCCAGGGCCCCTGTTCTTGATCTCCTCCACTGCGTCAATTAGTCCTTTGGAACCGAGTTCTTGAACCCTCTATTGATATTCGCGTCATTCATATTTGCAATTTCAGATTGCGTGTTTTACCTTCTTGCTTGTGCTCTTTGATTCGCTTGCAGGAAAAGCCTTCTTGGCGAGGTCAATCAAGTTGTGCTTGGTTGATAACCAACGGAGCAGTGGTGTAACGGTTGCAGGGTTCGAATCGTGTCTGATTTGAAGCCAGATCGCCAACGTCGAGATCTCCACAAATCGAACTTACCGGCTACCTCTCGGAAGATCGGGCCTGTACTCATCAATTGGTATCAGATATTTCAGGTTTACCGCGAGGTATAATCTCATTTGCCTTAGATTCATATTTGTTCATTACCTAGAGTCCACAAAAAGCCCAAAAATATTTCAATTTCCGCTGTCCTATCGCCCTTTGTGCCTTTGCAATTTCGTTTCAGATTCGTGTTGTTGAGTTTGTGTCCGTGGTCGAGTCTTGTTGCTGGTTTAGGATTGTGTTCGTGGTCGTAGTTCAATCGCCCGTTGCTGTGATTTTGTTTTCCGCCGCTATCCCATCCACCGTTCCCAAACAAGTCGAAGCCACCACATTACTCGACTTACCCCGCTAGCTGCCTTGTGTAACCTCTCGCCGCCGCGCAAACCCAAGATAGGTTGCCAGCCACTCTTATTTTGCCTGCATTGCAGCCCTCCTTACATCATCAGGCGAATACCTACTACTGTGATCGGTGTTCGAGTTTAGGGACGCTTTGCCCTAACTGCCGCCACCGTGTTGTGCCTCCCGGAAAACATACCTTGAGATACCTTCGGTAAAACAGGCATAACTTTTTGCTCGTTTATCAGAAAAATCTGAATTTTTTTGTGTAGCTTCTTGACACCATTTGGACCCGACCCAAACTCGGCTTCGCCCTATTTGGTTTCCTCAGAATTGCCAAAAAAATTCGGGAAAATATAGAAAAAAAATTGTCAAAGTTTTTGCACGCTTTTCAGAGAACGTGCTGAATTTCTGTAGACCACATCCCACCTCAGTTGTAGGTGCCAATTTTTGTGGTTGCATCTTTTGTGATCCTTGTTCAGAGAAAAGTATAAAAAAAATAGTAAAAAAAAGTTTGTTAGTGCCTTTTGGAAAAATCTAGGAAAAATTCAGGAAAAAGGAGAAATCCGGGCTATTTGCTTGTTCTGTGAGTTCTTTCAATCGTCCTTTGTTTTCACCTTGTTGCGCTACGTCTCGACATGTCTTAGCCAGCACCTGTGATTTGTACTTTGGATCCAGATTGAACAATCGCTACTCTGCACTCGTTAATTGCTAATCCTTGCTGTCATATTGTGTGCCTACCCATAGCTCCACATATTCTTCTGTCAGCATAGGTTCATCTTGCAACTGTTACCCACGCTCAACAATAGATTGCTTCGCCACTTTGGTTTTGCTCCTGTTTGGCGTTGGTAAGAATACAGGCAAGACAGTGGTAAGCCGCTTGTGATTTTGCATTCCACTTTCACCACCATCACCACCACTTGTTTCCTTTTAGTTGATAGGGATAATACTTTGGTGTTGTCTTTTTCTATCTTCTAACCATGGCAGGAACTCCGACGGACTTCAATGAGTGCATGTCCAAGGGCAAGCTTGCAACGTTCATGACTGAACAACGCAATCTTATGACCGAGCTGACGCGCAACGTGAACAATCTGGTCACCCGCATTGAACAGCTTGAGCAACGCCCTCCACCTTATCGTGCTGATGATGAAGATGCGGATGCTTTTGGTGATGAAGATGCGTATGCTGACGGTGGTGCCCGTCGCCGCCTCAACTTCAATCGTTGCGGTATGGCAGGTAATAATCATGGTAATAATGATCCTTTTGCTAAAATTAAATTTAGTCTACCTCCTTTTGCTGGTAATGTTGATCCAGAGGCATATTTAGATTGGGAGCTTGCTGTTCAACAAAAATTTGATTCTCATAATGTTCCTGCTGAGCATAGAGTTAGACTTGCTACTAGTGAGTTTACTAATTTTATTTTGTTCTGGTGGAGTGATCTTTGCAATGCCAATAATGCTGCTGCTGTGCCTCAAACTTGGAATGTTTTAAAGCAACATATGAAATCTCGTTTTGTTCCTCCTTATTACCAACGTGATTTACATTTGAAACTACAAACTTTAAAACAAGGTGATAAAGGAGTAGAAGCATACTATCAAGAATTGCTTATTGGTTTAGCACGTTGTGGTATAAATGAAGATGATGATGATGCTAGTGCTAGATTTTTTGGTGGTTTAAACCCTGATATACAGAACATACTTGATTACAAAGAATGGCGCAATTTTTCCCAATTGTATCATCTTGCTATTAAGGCCGAACGAGAAGTACAGGGACGCAAACAACACCAGCCTTTCAGGTCTAACAATGGGAGGAATTTTCAGCAGCGTTCTGAGCCAGAGACGCCCAAGCTTCCTGTTGCACCACAGCCATCTACACCTCCATTTTCTTTCGGGGTAAGTAAATTGTCTAATGTGCAGTTTCCACAGCTGAAGAAAGGTGGCACTCCGGGTGCTTCTACTAGCTCCTCCTCGTCCAGCTCTAAAATCATTTGCCACCGATGCAAAGGCATGGGACATGTCATGAAGGAATGCCCCAGTCATCGCGCTTTCATTGCTATCGAGGATGGATATGTAAGTGCTAGTGATGTTGAAGATGATTTAGCCCTTGCTGCTAACATTGATGCAGATCCCATCGAGGGTGATCATGACAAGGAGGCCATCACCATTGACTCCGTGGCTGCTGCCGCGGACTACCCTAGCCTTCTTGTGCAGCGTGTGTTGAGTACACGTGTGGGTCATGAAGAAGAGATGAAGATCCAACGCCACAATTTGTTCCACATGTATCTCATTGTGCAGGGTTGTTGTGTTCTCACTATCATTGATAGCGGGAGTTGCAACAACTTGGTGAGTTCAGATTTGGTTGACAAGCTTGGCTTGACCACACGACAACATTCGTATCCATATAAACTTCAATGGTTCAATAATAGTGGTAAGACTAAGGTAACTAAATCATCACGCATTAGCTTTTTCACAGGCTCTTATCATGATACTGCTGATTTTGATGTTGTCCCTATGTAAGCTTATTCCATTTTGTTAGGTCGCCCATGGGAATTTGATAATGATGCTTTACATCATGGTAGAACTAATACATACACTATCATACATAAGGACAAGAAAATTACATTGCTGCCTTTGTCTCCTACGGGTATTATTAAATATGCTAATGAGATCAAAAATAAACCTCCAACAGACATTGATAAAAATAATGGGATTAAGTTAAAAGGAGGTGCTTTTCTTGCTACAACTCCTGCTACTGCTGAGTTATGTGATAATCCTGATGCACCATGTTATACTATGTTTTGTCAACCTTTTATGTCTGGTGCATTGCCTGCTGTCACTAACCTTTTGCAGGAGTTCGCTGATGATGGGATGGAGTCGAGGACGACTCCAATTCTACAAGGAGGGGATGATGAGGACATCGCCAAGATGGAGTCGAGGACGACTCCAATTCGAGAAGGGGAGGATGATGAGGACATCGCCATGCTGGACACACCGACGCCATGGTCTTCCCCAAGTTCCAATTCGTTCCCAACTCAGCTGCCACGTCGCCCTCGGATTCAGCAGACACATCGTCACTGTTTTGGTCATAACTTCCTCATACAACATCGAAATGGGCCGTTCTTGGATGCGTTGGAAAGGGGACGACGACGCCGTCGTTTTGGATCTGGTCCCAGCTCCAGAAGGTCCATGGATCATTCTGTGTGACCATGGCAAGGTGCTGCGTCACCTATTTGGGCCAACTTGGCCATGTATCGTGTCGGGCCTTAAGCCCAAGTTGTGGGCGCCCAACCCTTGGCCGTCCCCAACCCTAGGTTGAGTCTTAGACTATAAACATAGCCGCCGCCGCTGCTACACAATTGGGTTTTGTTTAGAGTTTAGTTTTCCATCGAGGAACTGAGTCGTTCATTGTAACTATGGTGACAAATCCTTTTACAGTGATCTAGGGCCCCCATTCTTGATCTCCTCTACTGTGTCGATTAGTCCTTTGGAACCGAGTTCTTGAATCCTTTATTGATATTCGTGTCATTCATATTTGCAATTTCAGATTGCGTGTTTTACCTTCTTGCTTATGCTCTTTGATTCGCTTGCAGGAAAAGCCTTCTTGGCGAGGTCAATCAAGTTGTGCTTGGTTGATAACCAACGGAGCAGTGGTGTAACGGTTGCAGGGTTTGAATCATGTCTGATTTGAAGCTGGATCGCCAACGTCGAGATCTCCACAAATCGAACTTACCGGCTACCTCTTGGAAGATCGGGCCTGTACTCATCATGTGGGAAGACTCTAAAACAGTCTAGAAGGCAAATCACTAAAGCGATGACTGAGGCGCTGCCAGATGGGGCTGGGCAGACCCACCTATAGGCCAGGTGGCCCTTGGGCCCACCTATCAGCCTCTGTGTCGCAATGTCGGTTCTCCACCGCCTCCTAGGTTGCATATATGCCATCCTTTAAGTCGATTTGATCTAAGGGCTCACGTTGGATGCTTCAGCCTATATATACCAGCCCCTGACACCCTCCCTGAGGCCATCTTGAAATCCTAATTCATATTCTCCTTGTTAGGATCAGAGCAAGCTATCAAGAGAAGATTAGTCCTCTATAAGATCTAGTCTTATGAATAGAAATAGTGAGATAAAGAGTGAGGGAAGAGTTTGGAGGAGGTGCTGGCCTATTGGTGCTCTCTTTACGGCTTGTACCTTGGTGGATCCAAGTTCTACTTGAGCTTGCCTTTGAGATATCTCTGCTAATCAACTTCTAATTCGAGTAAGCATCTTATTTATATTGTTCATCAGGATCATGACTCTTTTGAGTGCTTTATTCATATTCTAGAGGGAGTAGAGTATTAATCGTAAGTGTAAACATGGTGCTTAGACTTGGGTTAATCATGGATGCACCCTACATTTCAGAAGGTGGTAGATCATGTGAGTGACATAAGTTCTATATAGCCTGTACTATATAGCTTCGTTGGTCCTTTGTAGTCCACCTCCCGTCTGTAGGCACACATAGGACATGGTTGCAAAGGAAAGCATCCTCTATTGGTGTCTTTCCCTAGTAATGTCCCTAGTTGAATAGTAGAAGACATAAGCTTACCCAAGTCAGAACTAGATAACTTTAGTTATCCTCTCTATGCTCCTATTTATCATAACCGTGTTGCTACCCTTAGTTAAGTTAGACCGTAGTTAGTCTCACATTTTTCCATGTAGATACGATACTTGGAATACTTCTAGGTGAAAGCTATAGTAGTATCCGTGCACTTGCGGATTAATCTGTGAGGGTTAAATATACTAATAAGCTTTCTAGCACCGTTGTCGGGTAAACGGTTGCTGAATTAACTTTGAGCCTAGCTTAACATTTTATTTTATTTTTTATTTTAGCATGGATTCCACTCCTATCTATCAATATGTTAAACCCACGAGTGCAAGCCTAGAGCCACCAAAATCTTCAAATCCCATCCTAACACTTGGCTATGCGCTACGCCCATGTCTTATAAAATTGATTCGGGATAAATCCTTCTCGGGAGAAGGCAATAAAAACCCATACTCACACCTACAAGAGTTTGAACAGACCTGTGCATGCTTGTGTATCACTGCCATGTCTGACAAGACCTTAAGATGGAAGTTATTTCCGTTCTCTTTGATGGGAAGAGCTAAACATTGGTATAGTCAAATCATAGGAAGTTTGCAAGGAGATTGGGAAACGTTATGCTCTAAATTTTATTTACATTTCTTTCACATCTCTAAAGTGGTTAGCCTTCGGAAAGAGGTTCTAAATTTTAGATGACTAGAAGAAGAATCTCTTGGTACATCGTGGGATCATTTTAATGAACTCATCATCACTGGCCTAGACCTTGTCATTCAAGACCCTGTACTTCTTCAACATTTTTACATGGGTCTTAGCAAGGATTCCATGGAATCCCTTGATGCAGCGTCTAGAGGAGCTTTCCTTCATTTGTCGAATAGTGAAGCAAGGTCTATGCTTGATAGAATTAGTGGAAAGACTCCTTGCTCTAGCATTCCTAATGAACTACCCGAGGAAGAGAAGGAATCATCTCCCAAACAAGAAGAGGAAGTTTTGATAGCCAAATCACAACCACTCCAATCCCAAGGTTTAGCTATCAATCTCGAACCATCTATACCCCAAAATCCAAATCCTCCAAAGTAGAAGAAATTCAACCTTTCGAAATTTCTTGTGAGGATGATCTTTTTTATGATTTTGGAAAAAGCTTAAACTTCCAGTTCCACAGGAGACCTTCGAGCGAATATAATTTAAATCCTTTCAAGAAGGGATCTCTTGGAAAACGTCCTTATTCCCATATAGGACATTAGGAAGAACACAAGGGTGGCATGTCTAGTGAAACCATAGAAGGAGAGCCAAGCTATCTAGAAGCCATTCCTATTCTCTCCCCTTCTATGTCCATATTAGATGTCTCATCTGAACACATCTCTCAACCCATCTTTGACCCCGATGATCCCTCTTATGCTCTCTCTCTCTCTGCTAAGTGTCATGATGACCCTAGAAAACCACTAAGACAACAAAAGCATAGGAATCATGAAGGCCACAATGATGACCAAAAAGAGTAATGAAATTGGCTAGAATGTATTAAGAACTTGTATGTCATTGCTAAAGAATGGATGAAGAAGGATGAAGCCTTATGGGTAGAATCCAAACTTGGCTTAGATCCAAACAACAACAACATAGCCTTTTAGTCCCAAGCAAGTTAGGGTAGGCTAGAGTTGAAACCCACTAAGAGCCCCAAGTCATAGTTCAGGCACTTCAATAGCCACTTTCAAGCACTCCTATTCAAACATAGATATCTAGCTATGTACCAAGCTTTCAAATCTCTTTTTATTGCCTCCCCCATGTCAATTTTGGTTTTCCTCTACGTCTCCTCATATTATTAGCTTGGCTTAGGACTCCACAATGCACTAGTGTCTCTGGAGGTGTCCTTTGGACATGGCCAAACCACCTCAACCGATGTTGGATAAGCTTTTCTTCAATTGGTGCTACCCCTAGGCGATCATGTATATCATCATTCTAAACTTGGTCCATTCTTGTGTGACCACAAATCCATCGCAACATACACATTTCTACAATACTCAGTTGTTGAACATGTCTAATCTTTATAGGCCAACATTCTACTCCATACAACATAGCCGGTCTAATCAACATTCTATAAAACTTGTATTTTAGCTTTTGTGGTACCCTTTTGTCATAGAGAATGCTAGAAGCTTGTCGCCACTTGATCCACCCTGCTTTGATTCCATGGCTAATGTCCGCATCAATATCTCCATCCCTCTATAGCATCGATCCTAGATACCAAAAGGTATCCTTCCTAGGCACTACTTGACCTTCCAAACTCACATCTCCCTCTGATGCAGCTCTGCCAAAGTCGCATCTCGTGTATTCGGTTTTAGTTTTGCTCAATCTAAAACATTTAGGCTCAAGGGTCTATCGCCATAACTCTATTTTCCAATTTACTCCCGCCTGGCTTTCGTCCACTAACACTACATCATCAGCGAACAACACACACCAAGGGATATCCCCTTGTATGTTCCTAGTAACCTCATCCATTACCAAGGCAAAAAGATATGGGCTTAAGGCTGACCCTTGATGAAGTCCAATTTTAATTGTGAAGTAGGCTTTGATCCAAATGGTGAGCTTAAATCAATCCCTTTAATAAACATGACTCATCCAAGTTTGGAGGAGGCCATAGATAAGATCAACCTGAGAGTCACCAATCCATGAGAAATCTTGGATAATAAAATGTCCAATGAATGTCATAGGCATAGAATGATGGAAACAATGTTTCTGCCTATAGACATTCATGAAGAAACACCCATAGAGCTTGAAAAGGAAGATAACATCAATGAGTGTGGAAGTTATTTCATGAACACCTCATCAAATCCATGCTCGCATGAGAAATCTTCTGAATTGATTGGTCTCTCCAACATTGCCACACATGAGATCTTCAACCCCCTCATTCTGCTTGTTCATAAAGACTTTGAAAGGGTGGTTGTAGATGGATATGTTTATCATAAATATTATAGATCTCATTGTGTGAATCTTGAGATAGGTGCATAAAGGTTGATGTTGGAGGGAAAACCACTTCACCAACTTGAGTGCAACTAGAAGGTTTCCCAAGGATGAGCTTCTGTCCTAAAACAAGCACTTTCAAGAGATAACATGAGCTTTCACTTTTTGCTGTAATGCCCTTGTGAAGTGAGCATAGAAACATAATTGTGAAAATATTTCTTTGGGTATTTTTGTCACTAACCATTCCAAGTTTTAAGAAAAAGAATGAAGGATGATGACTCAAGGTATGTCCAACCAATCATCATGCAACACTGAATCACATCCATCCAAACTTGACTTTGCCTTGCAAAATTCAAGCCTGGGCGATGGGCTTCTTTGAAAAATCTTATGCCATGTTGCTAATTCATCTTGGTTGTCTCTACATTTAAGCCATGCTCAATTTGCTACATAACAATCATGCTCTTTCATCTCTTTTTGAATAAATCTCTATAATGCTTTCATGCTACCTTTGTTTGCTATAGTATGCTTAAGGTTTGGAGTATGTTCATACATCTTTTAAATTAAGCATGGAGCTTAGTTTAGGGGTGCTTGTAACACCCCTAGTGTTTAGTTTCCACATTTGCACTGCATTTCATGAACATGAGCATCATGCATCCCTTCGTGAACTTATATCACATGAAACATGATTTCGAAACATTGCAACATGTTGTATATTTCATGTGTATTGTCTCTTTTATGAAATGTAAAGTGTGCAACACTTGAGTGCAACATGTGCCACTCACTTAGTGAAACAAGATTAGTTAATACTATGCAACAAGATCATGAAACATGTGAAACATGACTATGAAACATTTGCAACATTTCTTGTGTTTTTCATTGTTTCAATACATGTGATGCTTGATTCTTGTGTGACCAATGTATGGTGTGGTTAGTAATCATCCTAAGTAACTTAGTTACACCTAGAATGTCATTAGGAACAATGTTCATGTGGATCATTTTGCCTAATTAGGTTTCCAAGTCATGGTTGACCAATTTGGACCCCTAGAGCTCTTGTGTTTGACTATTTAAAAAGTGTAGCTTAGGATGTTTGCATGTCTGACCAACCTAAAGCAAAGTTGTAGCAAATTTAATAAGGAACAAACTTTGTTTAGAAGCCAAGTCATGAAAATGTGCACAACATGCTCTAAAGGGTCCCACAAGTTAGTTTTGAGATCTATTTTGAAACTCTAAAAATTTTCTAAGTCACAAAGCAAGTTTCAGTTTCATGAGCTGATGTTTGGAGCACTATATCTCACTAACCAAGCCAAACTAGCTCGAGCTCCAATTAGCAAACTTGTAGTACTCACGTAGGCCTCCAACTTTGTTAACTACAACTTACCTTGGATCACCACGGATTGAGAGATCTATTGTCGACAAGTTTCGCTGTCAGTCGGCTCGTTGGATACTGAAACGAAAAATTCAGACGCTACAGTGCTCGGGCGATTCAGAACTTGATGGCCGTGCGTCGATGGCCGACTGACCGCCCAGGACACACACCGTGGCTGGCCTGAACCCGCTGCTGGTGTTCTCCACTTGAAGCCGCAGCGCACATCATGAGCCTTCCAGCGCCACCATTCCATTTCTTGCTTTCTTCTTTCTCCTTCGCAATAGAGCAGCGTAGCTTCGCCTTGCCGCTGAGCGGCTTCGCTGTCGTCGTAGCCAGTGCAAGCTCACACCTCTTCGCCCACTCGCCACCTCCTTAGCTCCTCCATGTATCCACCGTCGCATCACACCCTTGGTTGCTTGCTAGCCACGCTCGGTAAGCCTTCCCACCGCGCGCAGCCTCGTCGGAATGTCGCCGCCGCAGCCCGTCACCGTGGCCGGCCCATCTCCGACCATCGCGGGTCCTTAGGGGGGGTGCACTAGATTCACCTTGGGATGGGGAAACTCGGCATAGCCCGTGATTGTGCTAATCCGGTCATCGTCGCCGTCTCGCCATTGAGCCGAACCACCGAAGCTCCGCCGAGTAGCCGTGCGCCATGGTCGCCCTACCTCGAGTCTGCTAGAGCTTAGGGTTAGTAGGTCATTTGATGCGGTAGGTCATAGCGAGCATGGAGGTACCCTCCGCATCGCCGGTGAAGTAGCCGCCGGTGAGCTACGCCGTCTTCCGCGCGTCGTAGCCGCCTCCCCTGCTTCGCTGTCGCTGACCAGTGGGTCCGGCTGACGACCGGGTCCCACACGTCAGTGACTGTGTAGTTCATAGGGCTAGTTCAAAAATGCAGTTTTGAATGCTGATTTGATATTTTTGTATCTCCTGTTTTGTAGATCCAAATTGGATGGTTCTAATTTTGTTAGACTCACTGTTAGGTCTAGTATTTAAGAAAAATATGTCTTGAGCACATTATGTAGAAATGTTGGATGAATTAAATAGGAACTTGAAAAGTGTTTTTGAATGCATGCAAACTTGTTTAAATCATATCTTGAGTTTCTGTGATCCAAAAATTATGAAATTTTGTTGGTAAGCTAGTCTTGTATAGTAGAAGCTCTGGTTGAAATTTGAGAGTCATTGCATGTGTAGTTTTTGAGTTATAGAATTTTCTTTTATCATTGGGAGATACTTGTGTGAATTTTTATAAATTATCTATGAATCCTATGGCCATGAAACTCGGTAGGTAGTATCTTGGTACCTTATAGATGCTAGGAAAAATATGAAATCTATTGCTTGACACTTTTCACTAAGGTTTCCTAATTATGTCATTTTAAGCCATTCTGCTTTACCATTTTTGTGTAGGCTGTTGTACTTACTAAAATGGTGTGAAATTTTTATGGTAGTCTACTTAGGGTATGTAGGGTCTACTATAATTTTTTTGTAGATTTAATGGTGTAGTTTTCATATATGTTTACTATTCCCTCTAATTAATTAAATAAATTAAGAAAAGTATTAGAGGAAATGTTTTGGGAATGAACACCCTACTTTCTGGTGTTCTTGTGATATGTGTGACATGTGAGTAGATTTAGTGTTGTCCAATTATATGTTTACCTCATGAGTTACTAAGTATTTTGTTTGCATTATGTCCCTCTGGACAGATCTGGGGACTTTAGAAAGCTCCCCACGATATTTTGGTTTTCTGTGATTGTAATGAATACAAGAGTTGTAGATAATTTATGTATCTAGCTCATGTCAAAATTTGAGGGCATTTGGCCCAGTAGCTTAGAAACTACAGCTGTTTAAAGTTAGGTTGCAGATTTTGCTTATTCTCTGCCTTGTGAGGATAGAATTCTGTTGATTTATGAATTCAAACTGGCAAAGGTTTGAATCATGCTTCGAGGTCTGAAAATGAATTGCATACAATTTCATAATCTTTCTAGATTGTCTTGTTGCATGTCATTTGGAATTATAAATCTCCAGTTATGGCTAGTTTACTGCACCGCTACATAGTATTCATTTTGCTGAAATACAATTGCTTGAGTGTATGTGGTTGCAATGTTCTCATTGATTGTTTAGGGGTTAGCCTAACTTGAGAATATGCTTAGGTGCAGGTGCTAGGTCATTAACTGAAGATGAGCAATTATACATTAGGTTGTATAAACTTGGTAAGTAAAGTGATTTGAATAGGGCTTAAGTTGGAATATGCAAACTATAGCGAACATGTGCATTCCCCGAGCATCCCTGACATTCGTTCATGTGCATCCATGATATTTATCTTGTGCATTCATGCAATAGGTGTGCCGGAGGGAGTGACGTTGCTAGAGTTCGGGGGAGCCAACCAGGAGGAGGAACCCGAGGTGCAGGAACCCGACAAACAGTCGCCGCGGAGGAATTGCCTGAGTGCCCTGACCACCAGCCTTCCTTGTTCCTGAAAGGCAAGCCCCGGAGCATATTAAGCCTCCCATGTTTTTACAAATACATTGAGTATCTTTTATTGTTGATGATGCATTAAGTATAGGAATTGGTTGGAACCAATTGCTGCATTATATATCCTTCCTTGTCCAGATATCGCACTGGAATCCTATTTAAGTTCAGGAATAGGTTAAATGCTTAGCCATGCTTAGTGCGGTAGAAGCCAGGTGATTTCCAGTCACCTGTGAGCTTTAGGATGAGGTGGATCACGGTTGGCTATATTTGCTATCATGGAAAAGAACCATGTGAATAATGAATTAAGACCGGGTGGGGTCTTGTGTAGGTTTGAACATAGTGACTCCGTCTGAGTCGTTTAAGGACCGATACGCTGTACGTCCTCATGTCATGTTGAACGCAGCCTAACACTTAGCTGGCCGGATAAGTCATTCCGACCGCGAAGCCTAGTAGCTCGATTCAGGCCGGGAACATGAGCAGTGGCGGCACTCTGGAGGTAGTAAGGATGTGTGGAGAGCCGTTGGCACAAGTCCAAGGCAGGTTAGAGTCCCGAACAACCTTGGCAGAGTGGTTCTCTGAGAATGCCGATCTGTTTGGACCCGCGACTCCTGAATTGTACCAAAGGTGACTGTTGCGACCCTGACGGGGGAAGCAGGGTTTGTGTTTAGGAATACCCCTCCAGCTGGATAGGAATCGATTCGAATCGCCGTCTCTCCCGGATAGTGAGAACTTGACTGAGCAGCGGCAACGTAGATTCAATTAATTTAATGATATGGTGAAATGGATGATGATAAGATTGCCACCATGAATACCTGCTATGGTTATTAATGTTTGCACCCTAATAAAATGATTGCTTAGTACAGGTGCTAATATAGATGACAGGTTAATGGCTAAAAAGTTACTGCTAGTTCAGGTTAAGAGTTGATCTTTATTACTTATGCTTTTCTGCAAAAAGAAAGTGTCAGCCAGCTCCACTACATTAAGCTATGCATAATCCTTGGTGTCATTTGTTTGGTTTTCGATGGGTAAGTCTAGCTGAGTACATTCCCATACTCAGGGTTTATTCCCTCTTGTTGCAGATGACCTTCTATATTAGGGATTCTGCAAGTATTGTCTCCACCCGACGGGTGATGAAGACTAGATCATGGGCATGATCTCTTTTCTCTTATCTGAATGCTTTTGCGGTCTGTGATCAGCAAACCAGTATGTGTATTTGAACTCGGTGTGTGAGTTAAACTATTTGCTTTCGCATGTTTACAAGACTTGTTTTGTAATAACAATGACTCTGTGATGATGTAACCTATTTGCGAACGTATGCGAAATGTTGTAACGTATGATATGTTATGTTGAATTACTGTGATCTTGGTTGTATGCAAGTTGGTTTGAAATCCTTCAAGATTTCGGTTGACTACCGGGTTTATATGGGCTCAAGTTCAAGAATTTGATCGCTTCGGCGATTGTTTTTGTACTTGTGCTCTTATAAATTGGTTGGTTCCGTGACAGCTGGTATCAGAGCTAGATTCAACATTAAACATGTCTTACGGCTATTTAAAACAAAAGCTTTTGTTGTTAAATTAGTTTACAAACTTATAGTTATATATAAGTGTTCAAAATCAAAATTTTTAAGGTATACTAGTGATCACATCCCTTATAGCCCACTTAAGGACTTCTAGGTGGCTTATAGATAATTACTAACTTGGGGGAATTGATTGTTTCTATTTTGTCGTCCATGCGGCGTGATATTGCATGGATGCCATTCGTTGGAATGGTAATGTATGGATCAATTGCCTCTACGCTAAGGTAAGAGTGAGTTGTGAGAGCATGACCGTACAACCGTCGGTCTAGGGGAGAGCTAGTTGTGGTTACTAGAGTATTTACATGTTGCATACATGTATATATGAAAGTACTTAATTGTGGGTACATTTCTCGGGTAGTTTGGGTGCCGAAGTATATATATCGGGGGATGTATATATGGAAAGTATCTTAGTACTACTTGTGTAATTAGCATTATATCTTGTTGGGTTGGGCTGCAATGAAGTTTTTCTGCAGGTACACTAACAACGCACCGTGTAGATCGACTAGTTACCGCTTATTGAGAGAACGTATGTATGCCACCGTATATTCCGCCAAAGCTTAAATTTTCTTAGGTTTGTGAGGACGTACGAAACGAGCATGCATCATATTCACTCATAACATTCATATTGCATTACTCCCTCCCTTATAATTGCTTATCCCAAGTAAAGTGAAATCTCTCGGCAAAAAGTTAGAAGGAGAGGAATACCCAGAAGAAGTCCAAAGTGTCTCCAATGTGGACAGTAATCACTGCGACGAGTAGTTCGTTAGCAAGTCTCACAAATTAAGCTTTTGCAGTCATACTGGTAATGTATTTTAATTTGCTCCCTTCGGGATGCGTAACGTTGGTGAAGTTTAAAACTTGTCATGTTGGAATGCACTGCATATGGCACTAGTAATCTACTTGATGATGTGGTGATTGGAGAATGAATTATTGCCTCTGTTTATTGTATGGAGTTTTTATTCTCGTCAGTAAATATAGTTTGGCATGATTATATTGTTCCTCTCCAATGTGCTGACATCATCAATAATTACTGGTTGTGCATTATGCAGATGCCTCGTACTCGCTCCACCGGTGCGAGTGATGATGATGATCTTTCGCCACCACCACCCACACCAACGGACCTAATAGCAATGCTTGCGGAAGGACAGCGCACTATGGCCGAGGCCCTCCGTATGATTGCGAATCGTGATGGCCGTGGTCCACGCCAAGGACCGGATCCAAATCAATACAGTGATTTCAAGGATTTCCTTGACACGAAACCCCCAATCTTCAAGGAGGCTGAGGAGCCTCTACAAGCTGATGAGTGGTTGAATACTCTCGAGCAAAAGTTTCGTCTGCTCCGCTTGACTGAGGTGCTAAAAACTGAGTACGCATCGCACCAACTTCATGGGCCTACTGGCATCTGGTGGAGTCATCATCGGTCCACTATGCTTGCTAATGCCCAAATCACTTGGGATCAGTTCAAGTCTGCTTTCAGGGGAAATTACATTCCTCCTGGTCTTATGGCGATCAAACATACAGAGTTCATGAAGCTGACTCAGGGAAATAAGAGCCTGACTGAATACCTGCAAGCTTTCAACAACCTTGCAAGGTATGCTACCGAGTTTGTGGACACAGATGCCAAGAAGATTGCAAGCTTCAAGCGGGGACTTAGCCCCAAACTAATGAAGACCATGGGAAATAGCAAGTGTGCTCATTTTAATGAGTTTGTGAGTGATGCTTTATCGCAAGAGAACAACAATGCTGTATATGCGGCTTCGAAAAGTCATAAGAGGGCCTATGAGGTGGGTGCCTCACAATCTAAGGCTCCCATCACACAAAGGACTCCATTTCGTCCTCCAGCATCAGCCACCAAGTTTCGCCCACCACAGAAGAAGAATCCTGCCAAGACGGGGTTCCGCAAGGCATTTACAGTTGCTCTTCCCAAAGGCACTACCAGTCAGGGCAGTTCTAGGGCTCCACCAAGCAACATGCCATGCTGGAACTGCAACAAGACAGGCCACTGGGCAAGGGAATGCCCTTACCCTAAGAAGAATAATTACTAGGGTGGCCATCAGGGACAAGTGAACCACACTAATATTACTGAGATTCCTTTAGGAGAGGTAGTGACTGCCGATAAGTTTCTGATTGACCAACACCCCACAGTTGTACTATTTGATTCAGGTGCTTCGCATTCCTTCATTAGTCCATCATTTGCATCCAAGTTTATGCAGAAAACATATACTGTTGAGGGTGAGGGTTATTGTATAAGGGCTGCCAGTGGTATTATCCCAACCAAGCTGGTAGTTGGGGATGTACAATTTGTGATAGAGGGGTGAAGTTATTAGGTTGATCTGGTAATTTTACCGGGGCTAGGTATCGATGTGATATTGGGAATGAACTAGATGAGCCGTCATGGAGTGCTTATCGATACATCGACTAGGGTAGTTATGCTCAGAGATCCTAGCGATCAGGAGGGTTTTCTAGTATAGTTACCCAGGGACATCAATCTTTCTTGCACGACCAATGCGGTACAAGCAAAGTCTCTGGCAGATATCCCTGTCGTGTGTGACTTTCCAGATGTTTTTCTCGATGATTTGCCTGGATTGCCCCTGGATCGAGAAGTAGAATTCAAGATAGAGTTGCTTCTTGGTACAGCTCCCATCTCTAGAAGGCCATATAGAATGCCTCCTAATGAACTAGCCGAACTTAAGACCTAGTTGAATGAACTGCTAAAGAAAGGCCTTATCTGTCCTAGTTCATCTCCATGGGGGTGCCCAGCCATCTTTGTGAAGAAGAAGGATCAATCTCTATGCATGTGTATAGATTATAGAACCTTGAATGTAGTTACAATCAAGAATAAGTACCCTCTGCCACGCATAGATATCTTATTTGATCAGTTGTCTAAGGCAAAAGTCTTTTCCAAGATTGATTTGAGATTTGGGTACCATCAAATCAAAATTTGGCCTGAGGATGTCCCAAAAACCGCATTCTCTACAAGATATGGTCTATATGAGTACCTGGTTATGTCTTTTGGATTAACCAATGCCCCCGCACATTTTATGTATCTGATGAATTCAGTGTTTATGCTCGAGTTGGACAAATTTGTGGTGGTATTTATAGATGATATCCTGGTCTATTCTGAGAATGAAGAAGATCATGTTGAACATTTGCGGGTGGTTCTTACTAGATTGTGAGAACACCAGCTGTATGCAAAGTTCAGCAAATGTGAATTTTGGCTTCGTGAGGTACCTTTTCTTGGACACATGTTGTCCGATGGTGGAATTATGGTTGATCCCACCAAGGTGCAAGAAGTATTGAACTAGAAGGCTCCCATCTCGGTGCATGAGGTTCAGAGTTTTCTGGGGTTGGCTGGCTATTATCGTCGCTTCATCCCGGATTTCTCTAAAATAGCCAAGCCTATGACTCGATTGCTGCAAAAAGACATGAAGTTTGTCTGGACTCCTGAGTGTGATGCGGCTTTCCATACCCTGTGAACTCTTCTAACATTGGCTCCGGTTTTGGCACAACCGGATATCGAGAAACCTTTTGATGTGTTCTATGATGCATCAGGTATTGGGTTAGGAGGTGTTCTTATGCAAGAGGGTAGAGTCATCGCTTATACCTCTCGCCAACTTCGGAAGCATGAAGTGAATTATCCAACGCATGACTTGGAACTCGCTGCAGTTGTTCATGCTTTGAAGGCCTGGAGACATTATCTACTTGGCAATGTGTGCAACATCTACACTGATCATAAAAGTCTCAAGTACATCTTCACTCAACCAGAGTTAAATATGCGTCAGAGAAGATGGCTCGAGTTGATCAAGGATTATAACCTCCAAGTGCACTATCACCCTGGCAAGGCAAACATCGTCGCGGATGCCTTAAGCAGAAAGTCTCATTGCCACTCATTGATTGAGAGTGATGTCCATTTGTCAAAGCTCCTTCATCCTGCAGTCCTACACAACATCACTGTCAGTTGTACTCTATAGAGTCGAATTATTGAGCTACAGAAGACAGATGCAGGTGTGTTTCACATCAAGCGCAAGATGAAAGAGCAAGAAACCAAACATTTTCAAGTAGATGAGGAAGGCGTGTTATGGTTCAAGGATAGGTTGGTAGTTCCAAAGGATAGAGAGCTTAGAAATCAAATCATATCTGAAGCTCATTCCTCTAAACTATCTATTCATCCTGGTAGTAGTAAAATGTATCATGATTTAAAGCCTCGATTTTGGTGGACCAAAATGAAGAAAGAGATAGCCACTTATGTGGCTAGGTGTGACACTTGTTGTCGGGTCAAGGCTGTGCACATGAAAGCTGGATTACTTCAGCCACTCTCTATTCTAGGTTGGAAATGGGAAGAAATAAGTATGGATTTTATAGTTGGACTCCCTACTACTCAGAGGAATTTTAACTCAATTTGGGTAATTGTGGACCGACTGACCAAGTCAGCACACTTCATTCCTGTCCGCATAGACTTTCGTCCAACCAACTATGTAGAGTTGTACTTCAACCAGATAGTCCGACTTCATGGGATCCCTCGTACTATTGTCTCAGATAGAGGACCATAGTTCACTGCTCGCTTTTGGGAGCACTTACACGGATTATTAGGGACTAAGCTCGTAAGAAGTTCTGCCTATCATCCACAAACCAATGGGCAAACTGAACGAGTGAATCAAATCTTAGAAGATATGTTGAGAGCGTGTGTCATCTCGGCTAAGGGCTCATGGGAAAAATGGTTACCCCTAGCTGAATTCTCGTACAATAATAGTTATCAAGAAAGCATAAAGATGGCACCGTTTGAAGCTTTGTATGGCCAGAAGTGTAGAACCCCGTTGAACTGGGTAGAAGCCAGTGAAAGGAGATATTATGGAATTGATTTTGTTCAAGAAGCTAAAGAACAAGTCCATACTATCCAAACCCACATGGCTGTAGCTCAAGCTAGGTAGAAAAGTTATGCTGATCGATGTAGGAAACCTATTGAGTTAGAAGTTGGAGACTTCATTTATCTGAAAGTCTCACCTATGAAGAGTGTCCAACGCTTTGGTGTGAAGCGAAAGCTTGCACCGAGATATGTTGGTCCGTTTGAAATCATTGGACAAAGTGGTAAAGTGGCGTACAAAATTCAATTACCTCCTGAGATGAGTGCTATCTTCAATGTCTTTCATGTATCCCAATTGAAGAAATGTCTTCGCGTCCCTAAAGAGAGAGTTCCATTGGGGGATATCGAGTTAAAATCGGATTTGACCTTTGAAGAAAAGCCGGTTCGAGTGATTGACACTCGTGAGCGAGTGACTCGGAGTCGGGTAGTCAAGTTCTATAAAGTCATGTGGAGCAATCAGGGTAGTGAACGCGATGCAACGTGGGAAAGGGAAGACTATTTGAGGGATGGTTATAAGGAATTCTATCAACAATGGTACGCTTTTCAAATCTCGGGACAAGATTTTTATAAGAGGGGAGGGCTGTAACACCCCTGGTGTTTAGTTTCCACATTTGCACTACATTTCATGAACATGAGCATCATGCATCCCTTCGTGAACTTATATCACATGAAACATGATTTCAAAACATTGCAACATGTTGTATATTTCATGTGTATTGTCTCTTTTATGAAATGTAAAGTGTGCAACACTTGAGTGCAACATGTGCCACTCATTTAGTGAAACAAGATTAGTTAATACTATGCAACAAGATCATGAAACATGTGAAACATGACTATGAAACATTTGCAACATTTCTTGTGTTTTTCATTGTTTCAATACATGTGATGCTTGATTCTTGTGTGACCAATGTATGGTGTGGTTAGTAATCATCCTAAGTAACTTAGTTACACCTAGAATGTCATTAGGAACAATGTTCATGTGGATCATTTTGCCTAATTAGGTTTCCAAGTCATGGTTGACCAATTTGGACCCCTAGAGCTCTTGTGTTTGACTATTTAAAAAGTGTAGCTTAGGATGTTTGCATGTCTGACCAACCTAAAGCAAAGTTGTAGCAAATTTAATAAGGAACAAACTTTGTTTAGAAGCCAAGTCATGAAAATGTGCACAACATGCTCTAAAGGGTCCCACAAGTTAGTTTTGAGATCTATTTTGAAACTCTAAAAATTTTCTAAGTCACAAAGCAAGTTTCAGTTTCATGAGGTGATGTTTGGAGCACTGTATCTCACTAACCAAGCCAAACTAGCTCGAGCTCCAATTAGAAAACTTGTAGTACTCATGTAGGCCTCCAACTTTGTTAACTACAACTTACCCTGGATCGCCACGGATTGAGAGATCTATTGTCGACAAGTTTCGTTGTCAGTCGGCTCGTTGGATACTGAAACGAAAAATTCAGACGCTACAGTGCTCGGGCGATTCAGAACTCGGTGGCCGCGTGTACGCCACGCGTCGACGGCCGACTGACCGCCCAGGCCACACGCCGTGGCTGGCCTAAACCCGCTGCTGGTGTTCTCCACTTGAAGCCGCAGCGCATGCCGTGAGCCTTCCAGCGCCACCATTCCATTTCTTGCTTTCTTCTTTCTCCTTCGTAACAGAGCAGAGAAGCTTCGCCTTGCCGCTGAGCAGCTTCGCCGTCGTCGTAGCCAGCGCAAGCTCGCACCTCTTCGCCCACTCGCCACCTCCTTAGCTCCTCCGCATATCCACCATCGCATCACACCCATGGTTGCTTGCTAGCCGCGCTCGGTAAGCCTTCCCGTCGTGCGCAGCCTCGTCGGAATGTCGCCGCTGCAGCCCGTCACCGTGGCTGGCCCATCTCCGACCATCGCGGGTCTGTGCACTAGATTCACCTTGGGATGGGGAAACTCGGCATAGCCCATGATTGTGCTAATTCGGTCGTCGTCGCCGTCTCGCCGTTGAGCCGAACCACCGGAGCTCTGCCGAGCAGCCGTGCGCCATGGTCGCCCTACCTCGAGTCTGCTAGAGCTTAGGGTTAGTAGGTCATTTGACGTGGTAGGTCATAGCGAGCACGGAGGTACCCTCTGCATCACCGGTGAAGTAGCCGCCAGCGAGCTACGCCGTCTTCCACGCGTCGCAGCCGCCTCCCCTGCTTCGCTGTCGCTGACCAGTGGGTCCGGCTGACGGCCGGGTCCCACACGTCAGTGACTGTGTAGTTCATAGGGCTAGTTCAAAAATGCAGTTTTGAATGCTGATTTGATATTTTTGTATCTCTTGTTTTGTAGATCCAAATTGGATGGTTCCAATTTTGTTAGACTCACTGTTAGGTCTAGTATTTAAGAAAAATATGTCTTGAGCACATTATGTAGAAATGTTGGATGAATTAAATAGGAACTTGAAAAGTGTTTTTGAATGCATGCAAACTTGTTTAAATCATATCTTGAGTTTCTGTGATCCAAAAATTATGAAATTTTGTGGGTAAGCTAGTCTTGTATAGTAGAAGCTCTGGTTGAAATTTGAGAGTCATTGCATGTGTAGTTTTTGAGTTATAGAATTTCCTTTTATCATTGGGAGATACTTGTGTGAATTTTTGTAAATTATCTATGAATCCTATGGCCATGAAACTTGGTAGGTAGCATCTTGGTACCTTATAGATGCTAGGAAAAATATGAAATCTATTGCTTGACACTTTTCACTAAGGTTTCCTAATTATGCCATTTTAAGCCATTCTGCCTTACCATTTTTGTGTAGGCTGTTGTACTTACTAAAATGGTGTGAAATTTTTATGGTAGTCTACTTAGTGTATGTAGGGTCTACTGTAATTTTTTGTAGATTTAATGGTGTAGTTTTCATATATGTTTACTATTCCCTCTAATTAATTAAATAAATTAAGAAAAGTATTAGAGGAAATGTTTTGGGAATGAACACCCTACTTTCTGGTGTTCTTGTGATATGTGTGACATGTGAGTAGATTTAGTGTTGTCCAATTATATGTTTACCTCATGAGTTACTAAGTATTTCGTTTGCATTATGTCCCTCTGGACAGATCTGGGGACTTTAGAAAGCTCCCCACGATATTTTGGTTTTCTGTGATTGTAATGAAGACAAGAGTTGTAGATAATTTATGTATCTAGCTCATGTCAAAATTTGAGGGCATTTGGCCCAGTAGCTTAGAAACTACAGCTGTTTAAAGTTAGGTTGTAGATTTTGCTTAGTCTCTGCCTTGTGAGGATAGAATTCTGTTGATTTATGAATTCGAACTGGCAAAGGTTTGAATCATGCTTCGAGGTCTGAAAATGAATTGCATACAATTTCATAAGCTTTCCAGATTGTCTTGTTGCATGTCATTTGGAATTATAAATCTCCAGTTATGGCTAGTTTACTGCACCGCTACATAGTATTCATTTTGCTGAAATACAATTGCTTGAGTGTATGTGGTTGCAATGTTCTCATTGATTGTTTAGGGGTTAGCCTAACTTGAGAATATGCTTAGGTGCAGGTGCTAGGTCATTAACTGAAGATGAGCAATTATACATTAGGTTGTATAAACTTGGTAAGTAAAGTGATTTGAATAGGGCTTAAGTTGGAATATGCAAACTACAGCGAACATGTGCATTCCCCGAGCATCCCTGACATTCGTTCATGTGCATCCATGATATTTATCTTGCGCATTCATGCAATAGGTGTGTCGGAGGGAGTGATGTAATAGAACTGCCCAATTTATATAAGATCAAGTACGGCTGTCCCCGCTAACACGTTGACACGCGCATACTTTCACTCACATAAACCCGGTAGTCCGCCGAGTGTCCCGAAAGACCTCGGTAAATCAACATCACAACCAAGATCGCGTGATTAAGCAAATACACATCACATACATAGGGTTGCAGCAGAAATAATATTACAAATGGATTCACAAATAATAGTACAAGTTTGGGTTTCAAAACCGCTTAGTGAAAACAACATAGCTTTCAAATGATTACATTAATATAAGTTCCAAATATATTGCTAGCATAAGTGACATCATCCGACAAAAGCATAGAGATGAGAAGTAAGTATAGAATCACCGAGCCCACCGGCGGTTATCCACCATCTTCAACAGGGCGAGAACTTCACCTGCAACAAGGTGGGATAAACCCTGAGTACTCGAATGTACTCAGCCAGACTTACCCGTCGTAAACCAGAAGTAAAGTGACACCAAGGATTATGCAAGGCTTTATTTGATGGAGCTGAGCTGACAACCTTTTTGCATAAAAGCTTGAGTAATCATTAGCATTATCCGCCTATACTAGCAGCGACTTTTAGCCATTACCTACCATCTATATTAGCACCTGTACTAATCAATCACTTAATTAAGTTGCAAACAATAATAACCATACCAGGTAATTCATGGCTCAATATCATAATCATCATTTAACCATATCATTACATTTAGTGAGTCTATGTTGCCGCTGCTTAGTCAAGTTCTCACTATCCAGGAGAGACGGCGATTCGAATCGATTCCTATCCAGCTGGAGGGGTATTCCTAACACAAACCCTGCTTCCCCCGTCAGGGTCGCAAACAAGTCACCTTTGGCACAATTCAGGAGTCACGAGTCCGAACAGATCAGCATTCTCAGAGAACCACTCTGCCAAGGTTGTTCGGGACTCTAACCCGCCTTGGGCTTATGCCAATGGCTCTCCGCACATCCTTACTACCTCTAGAATGCCGCCACTGCTCGCGTTCCCGGCCTGAGTTGAGCTACTCGGCTTCGCGGTCAGAACGACTTATTCGGCCAGCTAAGTGTTAGGCTGCGTTCAACATGACCTGAGGACGTACAGCGAATCGGTCCTTAAATGACACAGATGGGGATAGATTCACACCCAAGACCTCCATGTCTTGTTGCTGCACTACCGTCATCCCGTCCGGTCTCCATTCATTATTAACACATGGTTCTTTTCCCACGATAGCAAATATAGCCAACCGTGACCAGAGCTCATCCTACATCTCGCAGGTGACAGGAAATCACCCGACTTCTACCAGTCTATGCATAGCTAAGCATCGTTCGATCCTACACTTAATTAGGATTCATAGGATTTTATCTGGACAAGGTAAGGATATAATGCAATAATTGGTTCCAACCAATTCCTGTACTTAATGCATCATCAACAATAAAAGATACTCAAGATATTTGTAAAAACATGGGAGACTTAGAATGCTCCAGGGCTTGCCTGGGATCTGACACAAGTCAGTTCAGTTAGCTTGCACCGTCATGGTGACATCTCCGGTCCTAGCACTTGCTTAGTCCTTCCTTCTTCAGGATATATTCACCAAACCAAATCTTCGGGTTTGGCTCCAACATCGCATCCTTCACGTGGTGCATCTAGCGTACCTAGATGAGATGCAATATACAAGTGCATCATTATGAAGAATAGTACCATGAGACGCATCACAAATAGCAAGCAAGACAAGCATCGTTTACACTAAACACACTTAAGTACTTTGCGATGCTTAACTTAACATCACACAATCTATCATGCTAAGATAACAAAGAATATTATACATGGCACATAAGTCTCACAAGATCTCAGGTGTATTTAACTTAATTACCAAGGACGTGAACCACACTTAGCAACATGCAAAGCAAGTCAAGGTGAAGCAACAATTATAACCGGAATATGCCAATTTCTGGACTTGCAAACAGCAGCTTCATAAATCAATCATATCTGGAGTTTTATAAATCCAAATGATATGAAACAAGACATTCTGGAAAGCTTAGGAAATTATCTACATTTCATATTTAATCATCTCAGCATGATTCTCAAGTTAACTAAGTCAAATATACCCATTTACAAAAACTAGTCCACAATTGACAGAGAGCAGCTATTTCTGAAGCCCAACTTTAAACAGTCATAACTCACAAACTACAAGGACAAATGACACCAAATTTTAACAGCAGCTAGATACATGAATTATCTACAACTTTTGTATAAACAAGTTTCATAATAAAGCACATTATCATGAAGAACTTTGCTAAGTTCCCAGATCTGTCCATAAACCATATCGACAAGGAAATAATTATTAACTTATGTTGCAAATTCATAATTGGGCAAAACCAACTTTGCCAACATGTCACACATGACTAAAGAACACCATAAAACCTAGTGTCCATGACCAAATAAATTCTTTTAATGCATTGCTTAATTTATTTTAGATAACAAGGTGACTTAATGAACATATACCAAATGTATACAATAAATTCTACACAAATTACAGTGGCTCACATATCCTCTCAATAGTCTACTGTCCAAATTTCACTCCATTTGAATATGTATAGCAACCTCTATGAAAAAGACAAGTTGCTAAAGCAAGAAATCATGTGAGAGCAAGATAAACCAATAACTCACTCATACAACAACCAATGACCCTGAAATTTTTACCACACATCATACATCACATGAGTAGCATGTCACAAAAATTTCACTTCAATTGGAGCCCTACAACTGCAGTTATGAAAAAGACAAATACAACTAGAATTGAAAACCTAGATGCATAAATCTATTTTTACAGCTAAAACTTTAACTAAAACATGACATCTTATAGATCTACTGCATAGACAATTTCACAAGGATTCTAAAAAGTCCTCATTTGCTATTTTACGAATTTCCTATGAATTACTATGAATTTCCAAAGATTCAGCAAATTACTACAAATAGGCCCTTATTGGCACTATTCATCTGAGTCACTGACTTCGCAGTTAGAACCCTGACTTTCGTCGAATTTTTGTAGGAGGTCCCTGACGGGATTTTGAACAGGAAGGTCGTCGGGGCTCGCGGAATCCGGCCGGAGAGGCGGCAATTGATGGCGACGAGTAGTTGGGGAGCATAGGGGACCCGCGCACACGCGTAGGGCTGCTCCGCTCGGCAAAAGCTTGCCCATGGTGGCCTGACCACGAGCACAGGAGCCTGCGGCGAACTGCGGCTCCGGTGGTGGTGGCCATGGTGACGGAAACGGCCGGTGGCAGCGGGGAGGAGTCACGGCTGCGTCGAGGTGGCGAGGCACACCCACGGACGCCCGCAGCTAGGGCCGCGGCTACCCCTGGCCGCCTGGCCGCACGGCGCCTGCGGGCACGCGGCTATTTGCCATGGCCGGCAAGCGGTGACTGCGAGCGGCTGGACCGCAGCGGTGGCTAGGAGGCGCAGCAAGGAGAGGAAGGACCAGGAAGGAGGCACAGGGCACCGGTGGTGGAGGAGGAGCTGCGGTGGCGCAAGCTCTCTGCGGCGGCTGGCCATGGCAGCAGTGGAGCTCTGCCCGTCCGCCCACTAAGGCAGATGGAGAGGGAGAAAGCAGGAGGGTGAGAATGAAGAGGGCAGGAGGCTGGGCTTGGCTTTTCTCGTCTCCACGCGGCACGAGCGTTGGCGAGGTGGCGCACAGGTGAGGCGCGAGGAGGCCACGCGGCGTTGCTCTCTATTCCGGTCAGCAACAGTGCTGCAAATTCAAATTTTCTAATACCACCTCAAATGTACAACTGAACATCGTTTTTCTCCCCTTCATAACTCATAAACGAAGTGATGAAAAACCAAACCAATTACACGGTGTCGTAGAGCTATATGAGGACGACAATGTTGCTTAAATAAGTTTGGCCAAGTTCGACATGGTTTGCAAACTAAAAATCACCAAAGGTAGGTACATGGAAACGGAATCGAGAATTTCAGTCATTCCAGACTTAGCCGATTTTCAAAGCTTCAAAACAGCACTGGATTCAATTTCGTGAGCTTGATTTGATCAAGCTAGGTACTGAATTAGCTCTTGAGACTTAAACAAAATTTGTTCCACATAAGATGAACTCCAACTTTTGTTTAAGGCCCACCACCATGCAAGCACTCCAAATAGTTGGTCAACATAGGTCAAAACCCTATCAAGAAAACAACAATTCTAGCTATTCCCACACTTAGAAACATTTTCAGGACATTTGCTCAACATGAACCCTTCGTGACTTTTGTTGTAGAGTTCAAGTAAAGTTATTTGGGCATGGTCGCAAGGTTTGGTTAATGACCTATATTTCCATTCGCTTAATAGTGCAATTCACGCACTTAGTAAAACTATGTCAACTAGGATATAACTTATCATTTCATGTGACTTTTTAATTCCAAATGTCATGAAACTTTTCCAGTGATCACTATAGATAGAGGGTGATGTGAGACACATGAAACCAGTTTCATTAACATCGCTCAAATATATATTTTGAAATGGGTTATCATGTAAACAAGGCGTTTTATCCAAATTCAAGTTGAGCTCGATTTCATACATTTGACTTTGACTTCTTCAACACCACTTGATCTGTCATGTTTGAGCTCAAACCCATTGCTTAACTGGTGACAAACACCTAGGGTGTTACAAGTGACGTTGCTAGAGTTCGGGGGAGCCAACCAAGAGGAGGAACCCAAGGTGTAGGAACCCGATGAAGCAGTCACCACGGAGGAATTGCCCGAGTGCCCTGACCACCAGCCTTCCTCGTTCCTGAAAGGCAAGCCCCGGAGCATATTAAGCCTCCCATGTTTTTACAAATACATTGAGTATCTTTTATTGTTGATGATGCATTAAGTATAGGAATTGGTTGGAACCAATTGCTGCATTATATATCCTTCCTTGTCCAGATATCACACTGGAATCCTATTTAAGTTCAGGAACAGGTTAAATGCTTAGCCATGCTTAGTGCGGTAGAAGCCAGGTGATTTCCTGTCACCTACGAGCTTTAGGATGAGGTGGATCACGGTTGGCTATATTTGCTATCGTGGAAAAGAACCATGTGAATAATGAATTAAGACTGGGCAGGGTCTTGTGTAGGTTTGAACATAGTGACTCCATCTGAGTCATTTAAGGACCGATACGCTGCACGTCCTCATGTCATGTTGAACGCAGCCTAACACTTAGCTGGCCAGATAAGTCGTTCCAACCGCGAAGCCTAGTAGCTCGATTCAGGCCAGGAACGCGAGTAGTGGCGGCACTCTGGAGGTAGTAAGGATGTGCAGAGAGCCATTGGCATAAGTCCAAGGCAGGTTAGAGTCCCGAACAACCTTGGCAAAGTGGTTCTCTGAGAATGCCGATCTGTTCAGACCTGCGACTCCTAAATTGTACCAAAGGTGACTTGTTGCGACCCTAACGGGGGAAGCAGGGTTTGTGTTTAGGAATACCCCTCCAGCTGGATAGGAATCGATTCGAATCGCCGTCTCTCCCGGATAGTGAGAACTTGACTGAGCAGCAGCAACGTAGATTCAATTAATTTAACGATATGGTGAAATGGATGATGATAAGATTGCCACCATGAATACCTGATATGGTTATTAATGTTTGCACCCTAATAAAATGATTGCTTAGTACAGGTGCTAATATAGATGACAGGTTAATGGCTAAAAAGTTACTGCTAGTTCAGGTTAAGAGTTGATCTTTATTACTTATGCTTTTCTGCAAAAAGAAAGTGTCAGCCAGCTCCACTACATTAAGCTATGCATAATCCTTGGTGTCATTTGTTTGGTTTTCGACGGGTAAGTCTAGCTGAGTACATGCCCGTACTCAGGGTTTATTCCCTCTTGTTGCAGATGACCTTCTATATCAGGGATTCTGCAAGTATTATCTCCACCCGGCGGGTGATGAAGACTAGATCATGGGCATGATCTCTTTTCTCTTATCTGAATGCTTTTGCGGTCTGTGATCAGCAAACCAGTATGTGTATTTGAACTCGGTGTGTGAGTTAAACTATTTGCTTCCGCATGTTTACAAGACTTGTTTTGTAATAACAATGACTCTGTGATGATGTAACCTATTTGCGAACGTATGCAAAATGTTGTAACGTACGATATGTTATGTTGAATTACTGTGATCTTGGTTGTATGCAAGTTGGTTTGAAATCCTTCGAGATTTCGGTTGACTACCAGGTTTATATGGGCTCAAGTTCGAGAATTTGATCGCTTCGGCGATTGTTTTTGTACTTGTGCTCTTATAAATTGGTCGGTTCCGTGACAGTGCTGATCGTACTTTCAAAGGCTTTTAAATTAAGCATGGTGCTTAGGTTAAAATGCCTTCGTGAATCAAATTAGACATGGTGTCTAGTTTTATTTTTGAACCAAGAATATGCTATAGTATATATTAGTCATTTTGTTGGACTAACCCTATGCAGGAAACTTTTAATTCAATATTGGTAAGTCACGAGATGAATTCAAATCAGAGATGAAGCAAGACACAACTCATTCATTATAGATGTAAGAACTACATACCTCATTCAACATCGATGAAAGACCTATAAGTACCAAAGTTCATTCACTTTGTCTTTTGCTGCAAGTTACCTTTGCCTTGTGCCATGCTCTCTATACTAAACTAATCCCAAAACCATCTTTTCATTAGCATAGAGGGAAATTACAAAATTCTAGACAAACAACCCGTGTTTCAAAATTGTATATTCCTTTAGGTGTGTGTTGTCCACTAATCCTTTGTAGGCATAAAATAATGAGTGAGGCATAAGGTCTAACAAGGTGTCAAAAGATTGAAGAGCAGAAAGATGGCATGACAAAAGGATGAGAAAGAAAAGGTGTGAACTAGGAAATAAGAAGCTCATGAACAGCTCAAGCTGCGAGACTAGCCAAACATGGAAAACTAGAAGCAAAAGGGAAGGACCATCATGAGTCATCTACCCTTCGTCATATGGTGACATTATGCCCCAATGACAAAGGTAACATCCTAAGGTAAATGGCCATTATTTAAAAAGCTTTTCCTTGATACTGGTAGGCACATAAATAAGAAACAAAATGTGTTTGAGTTATAATTTACCTGATCAAACCTGATTAGCTCAACATGTCTTGTTCTTTAAGCTTGTTCCTAGCACCACTTTCTTGATCCCATAGTCTTAACCAAATAAGCTGAATAGTGCACATTCTAATTATGGAAGATGATAGTCATAATCATGTAAAGATTAATACCTTATGGACAATCCTTCCATAGGTTAAGTAGCTGAATCTTTTGATCTTATCGCCCATGACATAAGTGAACAAAACGCACAACATCAACTTTATCTTGTTCAATGTGCCTAAGGTTAGATAAGAATAAATAAAATTTTGGTTCTATTGGTGTTTTCCCACCAATAGAGCCCATGCACTTGATCTCTACCTTGTCTTTATGAGCAGGACACACTTCAAGCAAAGTGTGGGGGAAGATAGTTGACTCCCCAATTTCTACAAGTAAAGGTTTTGAACCTGCTAAACCAAAATCAAAACTCAAAACCATGATGGGTTTAGCGGAAGGAGGTGGCATCACCATTAGAGGCACCACCACAAGAATCCTCCTCTTTAGAGTAAACTGAGGTATTTGGTCAATAAACTTCACAAGGAGAAGTCCGGTTCGAAGGACTTACAACACCGAACCCTCACCGAAAGAGCTAGCTTGGGGAAGAAGCACTCCTATGTATCCAGGTAAGTATTCTTTCCCTTTTGTTTTAGTTTTAGTTTCTTTTTATTAGTTAAAAAATGATGAACGAAAAACAAAATAAAAATTTATCTTTGCATTAGTCATTTATAGTAATAATGTGTGATCTAGTAAAATTGAAAACAAAATAAAAGATGTGTCTAGTTTCCTTTAATTTGCTTTTAAGAGCTGAATAAAATAGAGAGGACCCAAAATAATCTCTTAAATGGAAATGATGAATAGTTGCTCTATTGTAATTCCTTTCAAGTACCTAGTTTTTAGCCTTGAATTCTCCTGAGTTTTGGATATGACTAATTTGATATAAAGATTTACTCTGAACTTGAAACTTGTGGGTAGCATATGCTTGATCTAAGTCTAGGTAATTGACGTATATGATATGAGAAGGTCTGAGCTATTGTTTATCTTGTTCCAAGTAACACTAAAGTTCTAGAGATTTATCTTTAGAAAAACACAAAAATGCTACATGATGAGTTCCTGTATGACAAAGCTTGAATTCCTACCAGAGCCATACATGTTATTTAGGCTAGGAAAACCTCCACATATATGCTGCTTGCTTTTGCATTAAGTCTTGTCAAGCTTTGTTGACCCTTATGAGAGGTTTGTCATGCTCTTAAAATCAAGATCATGTGCATACCACATACACATATACATGCTGCTCCTACACTAGGAGTACGTAAGAACATGCTTTCCATTTAGATCCACCCAAAATGTTCTACTCTTACACTAGGAGTGAACACAAAAAACATGCTTGTTAGGTTTCCCATCCACCAAATAAATGCTCCAAGTTCTTGTTGCTATCTCTTAAAAGTTTTCTTGCAGAAAAGAGACATGGGGCTATGCAAAAGTTATTCATAAAAAAAAGAAAAAAAAAGAGAAGAAGAGATGAGAAAAATGGACAAGTGTCCAAGATATTTAAAATAATGGATACTTAGATGCTCGCCTGAAAAAGAAGAAGAGGAGAGAAGGGGAGACGAATAAGATAGCCCCTGCTCTCTAGCAAATTATTTTCAAGTTTCAAAAGAGAGATAAGTTTTCAAGGATCAAAGTAGAATTAGGTTAGCCACCATATATATCCACCATATATCCACACACATGCACATCTTGATTTAATTGTATGACTCAACTCTCTTTGGATCTATTGTTTGACTTTACAATATATGCATTGTAAGTATGCTCTAGCTTTCTCCCTACCTATGAACTCCGCATAAGCCTTAGTAGTAGGAAAAAAAGGCATAACATCTTTACTGCCTTTGGTGAGGATCCACAAATACCACATATATTGAGAGACTTGAGAGTGTCATACAAAGGAATCTCTGAGTTTTATTTTGAAAACTTATAAAAACTCTAGAATAATGGTGGAACAAAGAACTTGAGACATAGCGCTTAACTTGATCATTCTATCTTTCAATTGGTCAAGACCCAAGTGAAGGCTGAGATGCCCATGGTTGAAGGTAATATGGGTAAGTTTGAAAGTTAGATCAGTTTATTCTAATCTGGAGGAGAATTTTTGATTGAATGCATGTGTACTTTTGAGGCATGAAAACATTATAGCAACTCCTGATCCATTGCCAAGTTTAGCTTTGCTCAGGGACTAACAAAGGTTAAGCTTGGGGGAAATTGTTGATGGTCACTAACATCAATTATAAACCATCAACATAACCTATATTTATACTTAATTTCATCACCAAACATAGGTTTAGGGTTTTAAACTAATAACTTCCACAAGTTTTGATGAATTTGTGTTTTTAGTAGGGATTATTCGAAAAACCATCAAGGGGACCTATTCGGCAAAGGAAATTATAGAATTCCACCGCGAAACTGATGTGGGACGACTCTAGAACACTCTAGAAGGAAAATCACCAAAGCAGAGACCAAGGCGTTGCTAGGTGGGGCCGAGCGGCCCCACCTATAGGCTGGATGGCCCCTGGGCCCACCTATCAGTCTCCACGTCGCAATGTCGGTTCTCCATCGCCTCCTAGGTTGCATCTACGTCATCCTTTAAGTTGGTTTGATCCAAGGGCTCACGTTGGACGCTCTGGCCTATATATATGAGCCCCTGCCACCCTCCTTGGAGCCATCCTGAAACGCTAATTCATATTCTCCTTATCAGGATTAGAGCCAGCTATCAAGAGAATATTAGTCCTCTATAGGATCTAATCTTATGAATAGAAATAGTGAGATAGAGAGTGAGGGAAGAGTTTGGAGGATGTACCTTAGCGGATCCAAGTTCTACTTGAGCTTGCCTTTGAGATATCTCTGGTAATCAACTTCTAATTTGAGTAAGCATCTTGTTTATATTGTTCATCAGGATCACGACTCTTTTAAGTGCTTTATTCCTGTTCTAGAGGGAGTAGAGTATTAATTATAAGTGTAAGTGTGGTGTTTAGACTTGGGTTAATCGTGGATGCACCTTGCATTCTGAAGGTGGTAGATCCTATGAGTGACATAAATTCTATAAGACCCTATGCAAAGGAAGGCTTATGATTCTAATGTTCACTTCGGTACACCGCTTAGATAGTAAAGCACCGCTAATAGATAACTCTACTGACACAACTACAGTCCTACAAATTTAAGAACATGCTTAATTTGGTATGGACTGCAAAGGATAGATGGACTGTTAGCTCCCGCTGCTACCACACAACCATGAAATAGGGAGCAAACACAGGTAGCCAATAGCCTAAGCACCATGCTTATGCTAACGATTACTACTCTAATCTAGAGATCTAACAAGGACTAGAGCACTCAAAAGAACTATGAACCCGTGAATAAAAGAGCACAAAACTTACTTTAAACAACAATAAATTACAAGAAGAATCTCAGATGTAGACTTGGAGATGCCTAGATCCACCAAAGTACAAGCCGTAGAGGTAGCACCAATAGGTCCGCACTTCCTCCAAATTCTTCCCTCACTCCCTAACTCAATATTTTTATTTACAAGACTAGATCCTATAAAAGACTGATCTTCTCTTGATGCCTTGATCCTGATGAAGAGGATATGAATTAGGGTTTCAGGATGGCTCCAAGGAGGGGGTAGGGGTTACTATATATGGGGGCACCTGACGCCCTCCCCTGTTAGTTAACCTCATTGGCACTAAACTTTCCACCATATCTCATTAATCCCGTAGCTCATGATGTAGAGTCTTTCTTTTATTTGCGAAATTTATATCTTTTCATTCCGAGCTCAAAATATAGCAAATAATATATCCATTTTGATTAGCTCGATGACCTATTGACAATGGTGAACTCCAATTCACCATTTGAGATAATTTTGTTATGTGAAAAATTAAATATCATATGAGACAAGTGAGAGCACCAAAACTCATGGAACTTGTTAGAATCAAAACCTATAACTATGTTTGATGATGGAATTAAGTATATATGCAGGTTATGTTGATAGTTTCTAATCAGTGCTAACGACCATCAACAGGCACTTGTCCAAAAGTGGTCTAGTTCCAAGAACAAGGTGTGTGTGTGTGAACTCATTTATTTCTTGTCTAGTCTTTATGTGGTCTACTTGTGCTGCACTCTAACACAATTATGGTTATAGGCAGTCTAAGAGCAGAACAAGCAAAACCGTGAAAAAGTCAAGTACCACAAGGTTATAGGATCTTGCTCCTATGTTGCCCACCTGCAAGCATATGTAAGTGATGGTTGTGTTACTCTTTTTATATCAAATACACAATGCCTTTTGTATCAATAGAAAGGCATGTACAATTTTAACAGAAGGACAAAAACAGCAAGGACGCAAGACACGATCAAGAAGTGTTCAATGAAGAACATGATCGACCTCACAAGATGTTGATGCAGTGGGAATCTACAACAACTTCCATACCAGTAGCAACATGGGACTGAGCGATGCTGCAAGAGAAGAAGTGGTAAGTACCTTCATTTGCTTTCCTTAAAATCTGCTGAAGCCATTGCCATAAAAGGAAAAGTAGGAGGAGCCTAAAGTGGCCCCATTATTTTGAAGTTGTAATATTACAACAGTTAATATGTTACCTATGCATTGTGCTTATGACTCTTTATCGGTAGTAGGCTGAGGAAGACCTATGCATTACTTGTAATAAAATAATCTCTTGGTTCTACAATTTAAGTCCTCTTGCATAATCTATAACCTAATGTTTACTACTTGGTTTTCATAGGAAGCTATGGAAACTATATGAGCAGAACCTATTGCTAATGTTGTTTCCAAGGTCCTCTCCAAGGCTAGCTGCAACACCTTTTATTTGAAGAATGCTGGTATCAGGACAAGCTGCTCCAGACTTCGAGAACAACTTGCTGCTCAATAGGAAAGTTTAGCTGGCCTCACCGAACAAGTGGATCAACTAAACAGGAAGGTTGAAAACACTAAAAGGGAGTTTGAGTACAAGAAACAGCAACAGGAGGAGTACAATAAGCTCTGTGAGCATATCATGCTCTTAAGCATTGGTAGCTCTCAGTCTTGTTGATGTAGTGAACATGTGGTTTGTTTGTTGTTTTGATGCAAACTTGTGGTGGCTTGATATGTGAACTCTATCAGTGGTTTGCCACTGAGTTGAACTGTTGTTATTTGATTCAGGTTCAATATAATTACGCATGTAGTCATTTTTTGCAACAGTGTAGATCTAAAATCATTTTTTCTGATGTAATGATTGGTGTGCACGTGGTAGATTCATCATAGGCCACATCGTTGAATAAAAATCTGACACATGGATGAAGCAGTGAATGACATGTGTAAGTTTCAGAATAGGAGACATGGGAATATAAAAATCTTCATGCATAAGTTCATATAGTGCTCACTCTAAGGTACCATGGGTGAGTGGTCAACATTGTGTAAGTGTGGTGCTTATACATTGTTTACCTATGGATACACCCTATATTATGAGTCATGTGGTAGATCGCGGATGTGACACTCCTGTTGAGTCCTTTGTAGTCCACTCCACGAATATAGGCGCACGTAGGGTTCGGTTACGAAGGAAGGGCAAGCTCTGTTCTTAATCTTCCTTAGTAATATCCCTTATGTGTAGATATGACGATGATCTCAGCAGTAATTACTAGGTATAATTGCACTAATCAATGTATGCTTTGACTTATGATTAGGAATGACTTAGGAATTATTCTTCTAATATTCTATCTGACCGTGCTAATGCCATAGAAAGGGGTACTCTGAGTGCTTTATCATTGATCAATAATATATATATATCTTATCCTATGACTTACCCATGTTATGAGTAGAATATTGGTTATGATTTACTTCCCCTTCAATAGTATAAGTTATCAATACATGTCTATGCTAGACCTTCCCTGTGGTAAAAATATAAATAACGATACCTGGAATACTCTCGGGTAAAATGCTACAATGGTATATTATCTGTGCGCTTACAGATCCATTTCATTCATATATCTATTCTTCCTAGTCACATAATTAATAAAGAACTGCTTAGTATTATTCTAGTAGTAATGCTATGTAGTACCAACAAACAATCTTGGTGCTGTTACTAGGGGCTAGATTTAAAACTCTGTTCTTAGTAGCGACACTAAGAATTGTCAACAATATCTCTGGCATCATAACTAGGGATGACAACCTAGTAAAGTAATGTTAGGAGATATAGGTTTATAATAGGTGACAAAGTTAATAAATACCAACAAGCATTTTTGGCGTCGTTGCCTGGGAAGGTAGCTAGACAAAGGAAGTATTATAAACTTATACTTATTGATGTGATCGAAGATAACAATAGACCTCTGCTCAAACAGGCTTACCCTTATTTTGTATACTTGTGTGTCTTATGCAGGGTAACGTATGACTGGTTTTCACCTTTTGACAAACTATGTTGAAGATCCAGAAGCTTTAACTAGAAGGACTAGAGCTAAACTCAAGAAACTTCCAGCTTTAAAGTCGGAAGACAACCATATAAGGTGAAGCTTAACACCAGAACTTGAAGCTATGGCTAATAGGACTCTTCATGAATTCTCTGCTCCAACTACAGCCAACATTCATACTGGACTGACAGTCAATGTCGAAGACAATGGATTCAAGCTCAAGCTAGCTCTCATCAACATGGTGCAAGCAAACTAGTTTTGTGGAAAGGCACATGAAGATGTGAGTGCACATCTCTAACACTTCCTAGAGATCTGTAGCACTTTCACCATCAAAGGAGTAACCCAAGATGCCATATTACTTTGCCTCTTCCCATTCTCACACTTGGGGAAGGCAAAGCAATGGTTCTATGCCAACAAAGATAGAAGTACTACATGGGATAATAGCTCCACTGCCTTTCAATCAAAGTACTTTCCCATAGGTAAGACCAATGCTCTGCATGGTAGAATTTCAAACTTTCAGCAACAACATGATTACATTGCGGAATGTCCTCATCATGGGATGGAGAATTGGCTACTCATGCAGACTTTCTACCATGGGTTGACCAATAGTACATGTGAGACTATTGATGCTACTATTGGAGGTGCATTCCTATCACTCATCATACTAGCTACAATAGCTCTTGTGGAGAAGATAACCTCCAATCAAGGTTGGAATGAAGAACGTGTTCAAACCTGCAAGAGGGGTGGAGGTATGCATCAACACAAGGAGGTAGACATGTTATCTGCCAAGATGGATCTACTAATGAAGAAGCTTGAAGACCAAGCCAATAAGAAGCAAGAAGTCATGCACATTCATGATTCTCGCATGATATGTGAAGTATGTGGAAACACTAGGCATTTAGGAAACAGCTGTCCTGAAACCCAAGAGGTTGTGAACTTTGTCAACAACAACTACTTTTGTCCTCAGCAGAATCAAGGATGGAATTAGCAACAAAGGCCAAACTACCAAGGTAATTACTAAGGTAACTATCAAGGTAATAATTTTAATAATTTCAATCAACCACCCTTAAGAGAATTAATTATTGTCCAATCCAAACTTATGGAAGGGTTATCTATAAAGGTAGCTACCAATGATAAAATTCTAGAGAACATAAATAATAGAATGGATAGCTTTGCTTCTGCCATTAAGAACCAGCATAGCTTTAATAAAAATGATAGAATCACAAATAGCTCAGCTAGCTGCTGCTATTCCTCCATCCGACAAAGGTAAGATTCTGGGGCAACTAGAAGATCTAGAAACTACAAATCTTGTCAATATTCATAATGTAGCATACTAATATATACAACCATCGATGGGAAGGTGAATAGATTATACCTTGCCAGAAAAGAAGAGCGGTCCAGGAAGACCTGTCGTCCCCATTGCCATTGGACCTCACATTTTCCAAGAAGCTATCTGTGATTTTAAAGCAAGTGTCAACATCATGCCTAAGGTAATTTATGATTAAATTAATGGAGATACTTTGTTGTACACAAATATGTGTTTCCAGCTTGTAGATCAGTCACTCTGTTACCCCAAGGGAGTTCTTGAAGATGCTATTATTTGAGTGGGACAATCATATATTCCCGTAGACTTTGTGATTTTAGAAATAGGTGGAGATATAAGGGCACCCATTATTTTGGGCCGACCTTTCCTAAGCACCGCTAAAGCCATCATCTACATGGACAGTGCCAAGATCTGCTTCATAATCAAGGATAGAAAGGATAAGTTTTCTTTGAAGAACCGCATCTTGCAATCTCCTAGACATCCACAAATGTTGTACCTGCCCGAAGAGACAACAGTGACCAAGAAGAAGAATAATAGGAGAAGGAGGAAGAACAAGGCCAGGCAGCCTCAAGAAGAATCGATCAACATGATCAACACACTTCGATCAGAGTACGACCACCTCCTCGCTTCACCATTCCATGCTAAGAAGGATGACCCAGGAGTACCCATGATCGAGTCTACCATTGGACAAAGAATCTTCAACAAGACCTTCTGTGACATTGGGTCGGGTGTCAACATAATGTCCAAGGTAACATATGAATACTTATTTGGTGATGAACCTTTGTTCCCTACATATTTGCAATTGCAGATGGAGGACCAATCAATCAGATTTCTAGAGAGAATAGCAAAAGATGTCATGGTAAGGATACCTGAACACTATGCCCTTGTCGACTTCATGGTTCTAGACATGGGAGAAGAAGAAGACAATACACCCATCATTATTGGAAGACCATTCCTCAACACTACCAATGCGATCATCTATGTCAGATCTAGACAAATTCACTTCCAATTCCTTAGAGAAAAGGTACGCTATTATTTCAATAGTTATACCACTTATGAGTAGCCGAAGAAGTCCTGCTCCAGGAGGAGACATCGATCATCCAAAAACCAAAAGAATCAATCCCCAAAGAAAAGTTGGAAGGAATGCGAGGAACCTAAAGAAGTTGTCAAAAATGAACCTGCTCCGCCAAAGTCAAGTCCACAGACCAAGCAAGTATGGAAAGAAAAGGTAACATCATCACTAGAGTCACAAGAGATGCAACCATCAAGGTCTCCATCCCCGAGACTGGCTAATGCACCCATGGAATGAACAAGATAGGAAAAGAGTCCTGTCTGTGTGGCAGAACCGACCAATTTATAGGAACACAAGTACAATGGCAACCACCCAACAGTGATCGCACTGTCATACTTGAGCCCATATAAACATGGTAGCCCATCGAGTATCACTAAGGATCTCGAATAATCCAATCACACAACCAAGATTGTACATGATTCAACATACAAGCCACATATTACATAAGTTCAGCATAGTTCAACATGCATCGGAGTATGAAAAGAGTTATTACAATACCAAGTTCAAATACAGTAGTAGAGGAAGCAATGATAGTTTTTAAACTAACATCTCGCGCCATTGTTAAAATACTTGCCACTTTATGATCACATCCCCCAAAAGCATCATAGATTAGATATATAGAAGCACCTTGCCCATGGCCTACTCCTCATCCATGGCAGGACACAAGCAGTTCTTACAATATCCATGATAGATAGTGTTATCTACAACAAGTGGGAAATAAACCCTGAGTACAAGACGGTACTCAGCTAGACTTACCTGGCTTAAACCAAAAATAAAGTGACTCCAAGGATCATGCAAGGCTTTATAAGTGGAGCTAGCTTGACAACATTTTTTGCAAAAAAGCACTAGTTGAGCTACACATTTTATAATTCGGTACCAAGTTATTTATAGCAATTCATTTCTAGATTGGCATCTAACCTATGCCAACATGTGATGTATGATTAGGTAGCATAACAATAATAACCTTAGCCGATGTATCATTTCCATGTTCATCATAACCATCACATTCCATAGTTCTATTACTATGATGTTGGAGCTAGTCGAGTTTCTCACTATCTAGGAGAGACGGTGATTCAAATCGGTTGCAACCAGCTATGCAGTTATTCCTAACACAAAATTCAGACATACCTGTGCCAAGGTAGTCTTAGGTCACCTTTGGTACAACTTAGGTATACATTTCACCGGTTCGATCAGCACCGCACCCTCAGGGAAACTACTAGATGCTAGGTTGATCAGGACTCTAACCTGCCCTTGGCCTCACACTGGCTCCCCGCACATCCTTATTACCTCCAGTGTGCACACTCTAACAAAATGAGGCCCAGCCTGAGTTGAGTTATTCGTCTTTGTAGTCAGAATGAGTTATCTAGCAAGCAAAGTGAGAGGCATGTGTTCAATCTCGGTAAAAGTGCCAGCAACGGTACGGTCCTTAATCAGCACACATGGAATCACATTGTCGGTGTTTCGAGTAAGCACCAACGAGTAAATTTCTAATATTGCATGTTTGGCCCGGATGGTGTGTTAAGAGGACACGAGGTTTATACTGATTCGAGCAGAATGTCCCTACGTCTAGTTCGTTGTTGCAGCTCATGTTACTAGCACTAAAAAGTTCATAGTAGGGGTTACAAACGGGCGAGAGATAGACATCTCCCAAGTCTCTGGTGGAAAGAACGATTGGGTACCGAGAGCTTGGTCGCTGCTTGGCTATGTGTTTGAGGTTCGATGCTAGTGCTTTTGATCTAATTCGGTGCGATGCCCCTTAATGGGACGCCCTGCTTTCCCTTTTATAGGCCAAGGGAAAGCATGGGTTACAATGGGAGAAAAGAGGAGAACATGAGGGAGAGGAAATCCTTTAGGGTCGCTGGGCCTTTCCTTTCCTTTGTGTGGGCCCCCTAACACGGTAGGTGGTGATAGGGATAGCTCCACATCAGGCTCCTATTCACCAATGATGCCATGCCCTGGCATTGTTAGTGGGTCGTGATGTCCCACTCTGCCCCGACGGTCAGCGCGGCGAACCAGCGTACTGATCAGTGGTCGTACAGGGAGTAGGCAGCATAGTGACCACGTGTCTATCATTGTGAGCAATGTGTGTTCCCTAGAAAGACATGTCATGGGGATGGGTCATGTTGAGATGTGACCGCTGCACGATGCCAGAAGTTTGACCTTGTGTTGTACTTTTTGGCACGAAGTGGTTGGCGGTGGTGTGAGCTTCTGTTAGGAGCCATGCCTAAGGGATCAGGTGAGGTAGAGCTCACCCTCAAACATTAGGCGAGGTAGAACATTTGACGTTGGGCGAGGCGAAGCCTACCCTCGGAGGTTGGGTGAGGTGGAGCCCACCCTTAGAGGTCAGATGAGGCAAAGCCCACGGCCTCAATGTTAGGTGAGGCAGAGCCTGTCCCTAGAAGTCAGGTGAGACAGATCGCATGACCTTGGGGTCAGGCGAGGCGGAGCTCACCCTTAGAGTTTAGGCGAGGCAGAGCCCACAACCTTGGTGTTAGGTGAGGCAAAGCCCGTCCCTAGAGGTCGGGCGAGGTGGATCGCATGACCTTGGGGTCAGGCAAGGTGGAGCCCACCCTTAGAGGTCGAGTAAGGGTGAGCCAATGGCCTTGGTGTTGGGTGAGGCGAAGCCCGTCCTAAGAGATTGGGTGAGGCATATCGCATGACCTTAGGGTCGAGTGAGGCAGAGCCCACCCTTAGAGGTCGGGCAAGGCGAAGCCTACGACCTTAGTGTTGGGTGAGGTGGAGCCCATCCCCAGAGGTTAGGCGAGCTGGATCGCACGACCTTGGGGTCAGGCGAGGTGGATCCTGCCCTTAGAGGTTGGGCGAGGCGGAGCCCACGGCCTCGGTATCGGTTGGAGCTATGGTCGCACCTTTGACTTCTCGGATGGATTAACATATAATGACCATTAGCCCTTCCTCTTTGGGTACCCTAGTATTGGTCCCCAACAGTAGCCCTCGAGCTTTCGAAGGAGTAGAATACTTCTTCAAAGGCTTTTTCAAACGAGAGGACTCTAAGGGCTTTGGCCTTCTTTTGTAGCCCATGGCGTAGCTAAGGAACAGTGGTTCCCTTTCATCGAGACTAGACCCTTTATGGGTATGGCCATGAGATTTGGTGGGTTGGAAAAGGACTTTCCTGACTGGGGCCCCAGTATCCCGTTCAGGGGATCTAGCTAGGGATTGCTGGTGACCGACTCCAGATTCTTAGCGGTCAATCCATATAGTTCTTGAGTCCATTCAACCAGTCCCAAGGGCTCTCTACCTTCCCCTATTTTGGGTGGATTTCATCATGACTTATGTTTTTTGTTTCTTGTAGCATTGGGAGGCAGCGTAATCCGTTGGTGCTGGTGCCAAAGAAGAGCATTGCCCTCCAAGCGAGGCGACAGCCATCGGCTGGTGCCGCACCTATTTTGGGTGGGAGTGGCACTTGTGCAACCATGTCTCTAGCTAGATAGGTGCTGCCCATGGTGGCGCCAGTGCCCTCAGCTGGTTGGGCAGATGTGGGGGCCTAAGGAGCACCTTTAGAGGTTGTCGAGCAGCCGGCATGGCAGCAACACCACTGCCAACAACAGGGTGGATGGGGCTACCGACCATCAATGGGTGCGACACAGCCGATCATGACCCCACCAACGTAGGTGGAGGTGGTGGTGGCTGTGATAGGAGGGTGATAGTCAGGCGCTATCATGGTGGTGCCTAAGGTACCAGCACGACCTGAGCCATCGGTAGCCCAAGCAATGGAGTCTAGCGTGGGCCGGACAGAGGGGGACACGGCTGGGGTCCCCGGATGTCGTGGTGCTGGGAGAGAGGTTGGCGCTAGTACCACTAACCCCTTTCATCATAGGAGGGGGCATCCTAGTGGGAATGTCGTGGCAAGAGGGCTCGGCGGTGCTTGGAGCTGGTGGGGAGTCATCTTTGGCCCTAATGTCGGTGGGCAGTGACTCACCTATGTGGGGTGAGCCTCTGCTATGGTGGAGAAATCTATAGGAATCGGCATCGACGCTCTTCACCCTTGATGACGCCACTAAGAGCATAGACCAGGAGAGCTTCGACATGGGAGTTGTGTCCGTGCTCAAAGCCCTGGACCATGCCCGGGGTGCCTTGGCTGATGTTGTCGTTCCTTTCCTTTCTCCACATATTTTTGTTTTCTAACCATCGTCTTCTTTCAGTCCCTTATCGCTCGCAGCCAGGGGAAGTCTCGGTTTCTTCGTGATCAGAAGGAAGCCTAGGACACCTCGTATAGGAGGCGTAGCTACATAGGGAGGTGACTGCTCATCTTGTTGCCACCTAGTAGAGGGTGGCCTAGCTGACTCCTCTCACCAAGGAGGTGGATAGTCTTCGGTCACAGGTGGCTGAGGCCCGTCTGCATGCTAACAAGGCAGAGAGGGCATTTGAGGCCCTATTGGCGAGATCGCATCGGGACGACGAGGAGGCCGCCAAGGTCTAGAAGGAGTGGGATGAACTGCTCTAGAAGGACATCAAGACCAGCTAGCGGATCCTCGACCTTCTGGTCGAGGTTGAGCAGGAAAAGGGAGCTGAAGCTAGGGGGCGAAGAGAAGCTCATGGCCCTAGAGAAGAGGGTGAACTTGGATGCCGAGGCGATTGCCCGGCTACACAAGAAGCAGGATGAGCTGCTCCAGACCATGGAGAGGCTCAACTTAGAGTGTGGCATGGCTCATGAGGAGTGCGACGAGGCCTTTCGAGAGCATGACTAGGCCTACCAAGAGGGCGACAATGCACAGCAGAAGGTCAGCTCCCTCCAGGCCGAGCTTGGAAATGCATCTCTGTTGGGCTGGTCATGGACCTTGCTAAGGCGAGAAGGAATCTTTAGGTGGAGAGCAATGAGCTTGGTATCCTGAGCGCTGCCCTCGGCGTGGTCTGCAATGACCTTGAGGTGGTGCAGTCGTTGGGGACCAGCTTGCTCATGGCCCATGCCATCGAGATCATGGCTCAGGTGCGCCAGCTCAAGAGGAATGTGCTTCGTGCTAGGGTGAACCAATCCTTCATGATTTCTCATTCTCATTATGGGGACAGCATCGACCTAGAGGCGATGAGCCATGGCATCATGCCTGTCTATGAAGCCCACAAGCTAGAGGAGATGGAGACAGTGGTGGCTCCTTTTTTGCAGGACCTGGCGGATAGAATAGAAGACATAGTTCTCCCTTGGAGGGGCTAGTTAGTCAAATAGGTCGGATGATCATTATTGTAATAAGCAGACAAGTGCCGACCTTTGTGTATCGTTTAAGCAAACTTGTCATTTTATTTTGTTTGACCAGGTCTGTTCTTTTATTTTGGTGCGTTCTGACCCTTCCGTTTGTTATGACCATAGAGCTCGACATGTAGGAGAGAAACTCTGATCATGCTATTGAGCAAGAGTGCCATAGCTGCTGGGGCGTGGGTTTCTCATAGTTCGACCAGCCTTGCTCAGTCGTTCATTTTCACTGACCTTGCTACTAGGTTTAACATGAGGAAGGGTGTCAGGCATGGTGACTATTTCAAAAGGGGTGGATTTATACCCTTATCAGCCCTCAAGTGAGATCCGACCCCTTGCTATTGCTAGGGTTGGGTGTCACTAAACATTGAGGAGAGGATAGCAAAATTAGTAGGAGAAAACATCTCTTGTTTTCACACATACCCCCTGCCTAGGTTCTGAACCATCATTCTATGGCATAGCAGGGGTCTGGTCGAGGGTCGTCTCTTCTTTGTGATCATCGCACCATTCATGGTTTCCACAACCTGAGGGGTTGAGCTAACATCACTTGCCTCGATGGCTCAAGTGACGTGATCGGTGAGCTCGCTAACAGGCATGTTCGAGTGGAATTCGGGTACGTCGTTTGTGATGGGGTCGGCATGTCCCTTGCATGGCATTCCACTGCTCCTTAACCTGCCTCCTAATAGATGCCCGAGTCATTCCAAAGAGTAGCTCTGGTGACCCGATGGCCTCCCCTCAGTGGGGATTCTATAGGCTTGGCTCAAGGTTAGGATCGAACTGAGAAGATTGAGATGACCCTGTCTGCTTCCAAGTGGATTAGGAGAAGACCGCTGGGGCTCATTTGCGTTTTCTCCCCTGGCTCTATTCGACATGAGGCAGCCTTAGGCCCTTCATGGGCTTGCCTTCGAACCCTGGTGTATCGATGTCGGGTCAGGCAGCTCGAGCCCCTGAGCCCCATGGGGGTCGTTAGGGGTCGGATAGATTTCATAAGTCACCCCATCCTCGGTTTCTGCAACCAGAGGGGCTGAGCTAACGACACTTGTCTTGATGGCTCAAGTGTCGTGCTCGGTGAGCTCACTAACAGGCACATCCGAGTGGAATCTAGGTCTGTCATCTGCTGACAGGGTTGGCATAGCCCTCATGTGACATTCCACTGCTCCTTAACCTACCCTTGATAGATGCCCATGTCGCTTTGGAGTGACTCAGGTGGCCCGCTGGCCTCTCCTCAATAGAGATTCTATGGGCTTGGCTCAAGGTTAGGATCAAACAAGAAAGGTCTAGATGTCCCTGTCCACTTCTGAGCAGGGTTGAGCAAGGCCATTAGGACTCATCTATGTTTTTCTCCCTTGGCTCTATTTGACGTGAGGCAGCCTCGAGCCCTTTGCGGACTGGCCTTCAAACCTCGGTCGGTTGCCGCTCATGTCGAATTAGACAACTACCACTTTGTGATTCAACACGAAGTGTTGTGATGTAATAATTGCATATGCAATGCTTGGATGTATGAGATGAATGTATGAATGAGTGTATGAATGAGTATAGGAATGAATGTATGAATGCATTTGCAATGCTTGGATGTATGAGATGAATGTATGAATGAATGTGTGGATGAATGTATGACTAAATGAATGAATGTTTGAATGTGTATATGAATGGATGTATGAATGCATATGCAATGCTTGGATGTATGAGATGAATGTATGAATGAATGTGTGAATGAATATGACTGAATGAATGAATGTATGAATGCATATATGAATGAATGTATGAATGCATATATGAATGAATGTATGAATGCATATGCAATGCTTGGATGTATGAGATGAATGTACGAATGAATGTATGAATGAATGTATGAACGAATGTATGAGCGAATGTATGAGAATGGATGAACGAATGCTCATGTACTTGAAAAGTAAAGTGGGGGTTGGTAAAGTTACCTCGATGGTTTGAGCGATGGGTTCAAGGAGCTTTTACCAGATATGTCCATGTGGGATCTAGGTCAGTCACCCATGGTGGAGTTGGTGTGACTTGCTTGGGACATTCCGCTACTCCCTACTTGTCTCTCGGGTGCGACCGTAGCCGTCCGATCGACTTTGGGCAACCTACCGGCCTCTCCACCATGGAGATTCTATCGGTGGGCCCTTCCAAACCTTTCCCGAGTAGGTGGAGGCTAAAGCTCAGGGTGCAGGGTCAAAACTCTAATCACGCTGGTGAGCAAAAATGTGGTAGCCACTGGGCCATAGGTTTCTAGCAGTCCAACCAGTTTTTTTAGAGTTTGTTTCCACACACCTTGCTTCTAGTTTTTTAACATGAGAAGGGGTTAGACATAGAGAGTGTCTACCGAATAGACACTCTTGCTAGCCCCCGAGCGAGACCCAACCCCTTCACTATTGCTGAGGTCGGGAGGCTCGATAGCGAAATTAGTGTGCATAAAATAAAGGTGACCCATCTCTCGGTGATGGCCTAATTCGTTCGATCAATTTGGATGGCCAACTGCCCCCTCCTCGATGGAGATTCCATAGGGGGCCCTCCGAACCCTTCTCGAGAAGGCAGAGGCTAAAGCTCAGGGTGCAGGGACAAAAACTCTAATCATGCTAGTGAGCAAAAACGTTGTAGCCGCCGGGGCGTAGGTTTCTAGCGGTCCAACCAGTTTTTCTTAGAGTTTGTTTCTGCACACCTTGCTTCTAGTTTTTTAACATGAGAAGGGGTCAAGCATAGAGAGTGTCTACCAAATAGACACTCTTGCCAGCCCCCGAGTGAGAGAGGGGTCAAGAATCCAGAATGTCTACCGAATAGACACTCTGGCCAGCCCCCGTGTGTGACCCGACCCCTTGCCATTGCTAGGGTCGAGGGCTCGATAGCGAAATTGATAAGAGAAAACATGCGTAAATTAAGGGCAACCTATTGGTGTAGGATGTACCTTGATGGCATGAGTGATGGGTTCAAAGAGCTCTTTCTGGACATGTTCAAGTGGAGTCTGGGTCTGTCATTCACGATGGGGTCGGCATAACCCGCGCGGGGCATCCTGGTGCTCTCTACCTGTCCCTCGACAGCGACCAAGCCGTCTGATTGACTTGTGTTACCTACTGGGATAGGACTTACCTATGGAGATAGAGGATGAGAACATCCTATGCAAGAATTTAGTTAGGCAGATAAGCCCAGCGGTGAACTTGTAATAAATGGACAAGCTCTTAAATCTCGTTATGGCCAAATAGCTTTTTTAGCCTTTCTCCCCTTTTTCATATAAAAAGGTTAGTGTGTTCTAACCCTTTCCATCATTGAGGCCATGAAGCTAGGAGTACGGGTGAATGGACTCTGATCAAGCTAGTGAGCAAAGGCGCCATAGCCGCTGGGGCGTAGGTTTCTCATAGTCCGACCAGTTATACTCAGAGTCTGTTCCCACAACCCTAGCTCCTAGGTCTTAACATGAGAGGGGGTTGGACATATAGAAATGTTTGCTAGGTGGATATACTCTTAGATGCACACTGACTCTTGTCGTAGCTAAGCCCAAAAAGCCTGAGATGTGGAGAAAAACTCTGATCATGCTAGTGAGCAAAGGCCAAGTAGCTGCCGAGATGTAGGTTTCTCGCAGTCTGACCAGTTTTACTCAGCATTTGTCTCCACAAACCTTGCTTCTGGGTCTTAACATAAGAGAAGGTCGGGTGTAGAGAATGTCTTTCGGATAGGTACGCTCCCAAGTGAGGCCCGACCCCCCACCGTTGCTGGGGTCGGGCGTCACCTAAAGATCGGGGCATTGATAACAAAATTGATAAGAGAAAGTATGCGTATATTAAGGTTAGAAAGTGATGTAGCTATTTGATGTAACAGGCATTGATGAAAACTTTGCCGTCGATGGCCTTCTACTTGTAGGCGCCTAGTGAGAGCACCCCCACGACGATGTGTGGTCCCTCATACGGTGGAGAGAACTTGTGGTGGTTCTTTTTGTTCTGGACAAAGTGGAGCGGTAGGTCCCTGACAGTTGAAGGCTCGACCTCACACTCAACGGTTGTGGTACCGATGCAATGCTTGCTAGTACTTGGCCGAGTGGAGGAGGGCGACATCGCACACTTCATCTAGCTAGGCTCCTTCCTGCGCTCCCCCTTGTTGGAGCCTCCGAACAAGAACTGCTTCAAGAGGTCGCAATCCTTGTATAGGTGCTCGATGGGGAAAGAGTGGTTTGGGCATGGCCCTTCGAGCAGCTTCACGAAGTGGCTCGGGGTACCCTCCATGGGTTTCTAGCCCACCTTGCGGTCAGTGGCGGCCACGACCGAACTCTCACACCGCTGCCTATTCTTCTTCTTGCTGGGACAGTTGGAGGTGCCTTCGCTGGCGTCTTTGTCCCACTTTGCCTTGCCTTTAAGGCGGTCAAAGATCGCTCTGACCGCATCCTTGCTTGAGGCATGGCTGGTGGTGATGTCGAGGAGCTCCTTGATGGTTTGCGGGCCCTTACATCCTAGCTTGTGAACCAAGGACTCGTAGGTGGTCCTAGATAGGTAAGCTCCTATAACATCGGCATCAGTGATGTTAGGCAGCTCATTGCATTGCCGGGAGAAGCACCAGATGTACCCATGGAGGGTTTCTCTAGCATTCTATCGGTAGTTTTTGAGATCCCATGGGTTCCAAGGATGCTTGTATGTTCCTTGGAAGTTCCCCACGAAGATCTCTTTCTAGGTCCACCCAACTTTGGATTCTGTTGCATGGAAGGTGTTCCAACCATGTTCGTGTCAAATTGGCCAGGAACAATGGAAGGTTGCGGATAATGAAGTCATCATTTTTTGTTCCACCGCCTTGGCAAGCAAGCCGATAATCCTCGAGCCATAGTCTAGGGTTTGTTTCCCAAGAGTATTTTGGGATGTTGGTTGGTGGTGGGTACCATGGCGGTAAGGCGGCATTGAGGATGTGTCAGCCGAAGGCCTAAGGTCTTGGCAGGCTGGGGCTCAGGCCTTGGTCCTCGCCACTATCATGGCGTCTGCCATGACAAGGGTGGTAGGCACTGGCTAGCTCCCTCCCTCGGATCACCATGGACACGCCTGTGGGTGTCGAGGGTATCATGCATGTCACGGTTGCAGCCAAGACACTGATGTACCGAGACCACAAGGCATAGCCTATCACTTTGTGGCGCCCGATGGACTAATGCATCCTTGTCGGGTCACTCCGAGGGCGTGCACCAGCTAGTGTCGAGCTCATGTCGCTGAAATAGTGAACTCTCGGCTTGCTGCACTGTCGCATGCTCGAGTAGCATGTGAATCTCGCTGTGGGCCCAACGATCCTCGGGCGTCATGGGCCCCAAAATCCCATGAAACAAGGCTGTCAGTAGTAGCGATGTTCTAGCTTGCTGGGGTGAAGTGTGGGAGGGCTTCATCATTTGTGATGATCCTCCAGTTCACATCATGGGCTAGGGCGCACACACGCCCATCGTCTCCGTGGTGCTTGATCTCCCGATCAAGCTCCGCACATTCCTGCTCGAGCTAGAGTTGTGCTTCCTCGAGCTCTAGGTGTCAAGCCTTTAGCTACTCCACCCACAGGCGGGGTGGGGCCCCTATCTCCCCCTCGACTTCGTCATGGAGGTAGTTCATTGGGGTAGCCTCTTCTTCATGGATGCTTTTGATGTGTCCCTCGGGGGTACTTGTCATGAAACACTCATGAGAGGGGTGATGACTCCTCCTACTAGAGTCAGAGCCAAAGGGCAACTCCGATTCTCCTATGAGGAGGTCATGGAAAGACTCCATGACGTATTCAGTCATCCCCACAAACTCATCGTTCATTGGGGATGGAGGCGCACTTTGCGCACAAGGTGGTCATTGGTCTCTATGGCATTGTAGACACTAAATAGGAGCATTGTTGAGGCACTCTGGATGAGGTATTTTGGAGAAAGCGGCACCCCTCTAGCAAGCTATGCCATGACGTTGGTGAACAAGAAGGTGAGGTGGCACAGGTCCTCCTAGACGATTAGGGTCCCAAGAAGACGCCGAGCTGATGCTCTAGCCTTCTGTAGTCAAAGTTGTGGAGCTAGTCGCTTCTAGGCGCGCGGGCCTCCAGTGCATGTAGCTGTAGTTCCTCAAGTGCCTCGGCTGATTGTGTCGAGGCCAGTGTAGTGAAGAGTTCGGATGGCGATAGGAGCCATCGCCAACTCTCCATCCATCATGATGATGAAGTCTAGATCCCCAAAGCACACATGTGCGCCTAGGACCTAGCTAAGGTTGTGACTAGCCATCTAAGGCCTGGTGTGGATGTTGAGACGCGCAAAAGGCCCCTACCTGGCACGCCAACTATTGGTGTTTCGAGTAAGCACCAATGAGTAAATTTCTAATATTGTGCATCTAGCCCGGATGGTGTGCTAAGAGGACACGATGTTTATACTGGTTCAGGTGGAATGTCCTTAAGTCCAGTTCATTGCTACTGCTCATGTTACTAGCATTAAAAAGTTCATAGTAGGGAATACAAACTAGCGAGAGAGGGATAGGTCCCAAGTCTCTGGTGGAAAGAACAAATGGGTATCGAGAGCCCAATCACTGCTCAGCTATGTGTATGAGGTTTGATGCTAGTGGTTTTGATCTGATGTAGTGCGATGCCCCTTAATGGGATGCCCTGCTTTCCCTTTTATAGGCCAAGGGAAAGCATGGGTTACAATGGGAGAAAAGAGTTGAACGAGAGGGTGAGGAAATCCTTTAGGGTCACTAGGCCTTTCCTTTCCTTTATGCGGGCCCCACTAACACAGTAGGTGGTGATAGGGACAGCTCCATGTCGGGTGCCTGTCCACCGATGATGCCATGCCCTGGCATTGTTAGCGGGTCAGGATGTCCCACTCCACCCCGGTGGGCGGCGCGGCAAACAAGCGTGTTGATCCATGGTCGTACAGGGAGTATACAACATAGTGACCATGTATCCATCACTGTGGGTGATGTGAATTCCCTAGAAAGACAAGTCATGGGGATAGGTCGTGTTGATATGTGACCGCTCCCTACATGATGCCAGAAGTTTGACCTTGGGTTGTACTTTCTAGCCCATAGTGTTTGGCTACAACATGAGCTTCTATTAGGAGCCATGCCTGAGGGATCGACCGAGGTGGAGCCCACCCTTAGATGTCAGGTGAGGCAGAGCCCGCCCTCGGGGGCCAGGCGAGGTGGAGCCCACCCTTAGAGGTTGGATGAGGCGGAGCCCATGGTCTCGGTGTTGGGTGAGGTGGAGCCCATACCTAGAGGTTGGGCGAGGTGGAGCTCGCCCTTAGATGTTGGGCGAGGCGGAGCCTACATCCTTGGTGTTGGGTGAGGTAGAGCCTATCCCCATAGGTCGGGTGAGGCAAATCGCATGACCTTGGGGATAGGCAGAGCCCGCCCTTAGAGGTCAGGTGAGGCAAAGCCCATGGCCTCGGTGTCGGGTGAGGCAGAGCATGTCCCTAGAGGTCGGGCGTAGTGGATCGCACGACCTTGGGGTCAGGCGAGGTAGAGCCCACCCTTAGAGGTCAGGCAAGGCGAAGCCCATGGCCTCGGTGTTGGGTGAGGCAGAGCCTATCCTTAGAGGTCGGGCAAGGCGGATTGCATGACCTTGGGGTTAGGTGAGGTGGAGCACGCCCTTAGAGGTTGGGCGAGGTAGAGCCCACGGCCTCTGTGTCGGTGTGTGCTATGGTCGCACCTTTGACTTCCTAGATGGATTAACATATAACAACCATTAGGCCCTCCTCTTTGGATACCCTAGTATTGGTCCCTGACATACATGAGTCAACCTACACTCTACCTTGCCTCTAGTTATATTATCCCATGGTTCTTTTCCACGATAGCAAATATAGCCAACCGTGCTCTGGTATCCACCTATATCTTGTAGGTGATAGGAAATTACCCGACTTCTACTGGTCTGAGCATGGCTAAGCACATATTCGATCCTAGACCTACACAAGGTTCAAGGTATATTTCTGGACAAGGAAGTTGTCGGTACAGAAAGTGACCAACTAGTAAATATTTGTAGTTTTGCTGTATGTTGTGATCGGATGTGGCCTAGCACTTAATGACACAGGATTTATACTGGTTCAAGCAATGTGCCCTATGTCCAATTTGGGTTGGTCGATGACTTTATTCCTGAGCCTAGGTGCTTGAAGTTTGTAGTGGGGTTACAAACGAGAAGGAGAAAGGAGGGGTGTTCAAGAGGCCCGGTCAGGTCCGACTGGAAGGGCCGAGGGCGACCGGAACTCCGCTATGAACTAGAAGTCCAAGCGTGTGCTTGAGGGGTCATGAGCTATCGATCTAGTGAGTCTAAACTTGAAGAAGTTGACCTCTCCTTCATTGGAGGGAGCGCATCCCCTTTTATAGATAAAGGGGATGGCTTTATAGGTGAGAGGGAGAGAGTACGGATGTTTCTATGCCTTGTTGCCCACGCCGACGAGGGTAGCGATGATGGTAGGTGCCCACAATACTGTTGATGTCACTGTAGAATGTCAGGTGCACATGGGAGGTTGCGTTAGCTTCTTCAGGAAGGGTGGATGTTGGTACCTACAAAATACTATTGTTATGTGAGGAGCCATTACCACAAGTACCAGCTATGGTGAACCCTAGCGCCCACTATTGATGCCCAGAGGCATGGGGGCTTTTTGCCATATGGGAGCTCAATGGCACCTACAATACTGTAGACACAAATGTCGGCGCCTACAATACTATTTGTGTTAGGGTGGTTGTCAAGCAATGCTACCACAGGCGTACAGGGTATGGTCCCGGTATCATGGTTTGACTTTGTGCACTACTTTCTCCGTTTGCCCCTGGTTCCTTCCGAGCGGGCGTCCCTAGTCGGATGGCCCTAGTTGGCCCTGGCTGCGCCACTCAGAGAAGAGCAGTAAACAAGCTTCCTATGGGGTCCCCGATCAAAGACACGGGGTTAGAGTTGGAAGCAGTGTTCTTACGTACCCGAGTCAGAGTTGGAAGCAGTGTTCTTACGTACTCGGGTCAGAGAGACATGGGGTCGGAGCCAGAAGTAGGGCTTGGGGCAGGCCTTCTGATCCAAGAGGCCATTCGGAGGCGCCTGGAGCCTGGAGCGAGTGCTTCGATCAGATAGGTGGGCTGAAGAAGTTGACGAGCGGGTGTCGCTCTTCTTGTGCCAAACCTTTCGGTCGGCTGCTGGGCCGTCCCTTTGCCCTGTTGTTTTTTAGACTCTTAGGTTGAGCCTTGGCATGGAAGCTGGTCCCCAAGGGACCCCGAGTTTATGAACTCGACAGGATCCCCTAAGCCCCTGGGCAATTCGGGTAGAATCATTTAGGGGGATTTTTTGTCTTGCCGGTGGGTGCGCGTGAGTGCACCTACGGGTGTAGCCCCCGAGCCCTGGGCGGTTTGGGCAAAACCGGCCTAGGGTTTTTTTACGTTGCCAGCAGGGGAGGTTTTTGTTCGGCGGGTGTAGCCCCCGAGCCCCCGGGTGGTTCGGGCAGAACTGTCTGGGGTGTTTGGAGCGTGTGTGCGTGTTTTTACTCTAAGATGGATTTTTGTTTAACCACGGTGTCGTTGTGCAGCCGAGGCATTTTTAGGCGTGGGGATTGGATCGAGACAGAACTTACTGATCCCGGCATTGGTGCGCGCCAGGGATCGGGCGAGGAAGTTTAGTTTGAGACAAAACCTAGCGGCGGTGCGCGCCATGAATGGAGACAGCTTAGTTTGGATGCGATAGAGCTCACTGATCTTTGGCGTCGATGTGTGCCGTGGGATCGGGTGAGGCGGAGTCGCGAGTAGACCTAGGCGTCGGTGCACATCAGTGGGATCAAATGAGGTGGAGTCACGAGTAGACCCAGGCGTCGGTGCGCGCCATGGATCAAGAGAGTTAGTTTTTGTTAGTTTCAGTTAGTGAAGCCGTTACACGAGTTCGGAGTCACGGTCCCAAGAGCCATAGCCGGATGTCGCCGATCCTATCGACATGAGTTTGGGGTAGCGGTCCCAAGAGCCATAGCCGGATTTCATCGATCTTGTTGACATGAGTTCGGGGTCATGGTCCCAAGAGCCATAGCCGGATGTCGCCGATCCTATCGACGCGAGTTTAGGGTCGCGGTCCCAAGATTTCTTTGGAGTGTAGTCAGAAGTGAAGCCATTATGAAGATGTTAGTTAAGTTAAGGATCGGACGAGGCGGTGCTCATGGATCCTGGCATCAGTGCGTGCCATGGGACCGGGAGAGTCATAGTCGTTGATCTGGTGAGTTCGAGGTCATTGTCCTCATCGTTTTTCTTGAGCCCTCGAGCCCTATCGGGCCTTTGTGGGGGTCGATGTGAGTATTGTGCATTACCCCATCTGGTTCCTCACAACCGGAGGGGCTGAGTTTCGTCACCTGTCTCGATCGCTCGGCCTCGAAGACTAGCTCAGTGAGCTCGCTAACGGGTGTGATTGAGTGGAATCCGGGTCTGTCATTCATGACGAGGTCGGCATAGCCCTCTTGTGACATTCCACTACTCCATTACCTACAACCCGACATATGCCTAGGTCGTTCTAAAGACCGACCCGAGTGGCCTAACGGCCTCCCCTTCGATGGAGATTCTGTGGGCCTGGCGAGAGGTTTAGGATCGAATGAGAAGGTTGAGATGACCCGATCTGCCCGACCGGGCTAGGGCCGCACAGTGCTCCTCTATGGTTTTCTCCTCTGGCTCTGTTTGGTTGCTCATGTCGAATGAGGCAAATCATCGCTTTGTGATGCAACACGGAGCGTTGTGGTGCATTTTGCTGCATGTTCGATGCTTAGATCCCAAGCCCCTGGGTGGTTCATGCCCTAACCGTCCAAGGGGTTCAAGCGTATGAGATGAATGCGTGTATGGATGTATGAATGATTTGTAAAGAAATAGAGGGGATTTTGGTAATGTTTACCTTGACGACTGGAGTGACGGGGCTCGGGGAGCTTCAGTCAGAAATGTCTGATCGGGACCCATGCTCGTCATTCGAGATGGAGTCGGCATGGCCTGCATGAGACATCCCTTTGCTCCTTACCTATTGCCTGGTGTCCCTCCTGGGTAATTTGATTGACTCATGGAGGTCCGGTGGTCTCTTCTGGTGGAGATTTTGTTTTTGGTCCCTACACCCGCATGTGGTGGCGCTTTGGTTCCTATGCCCATCGAGTGGTAGTGGTTGATCGTGTGGTAGTGGTGGGCCATGGCCAGGCCATGTCCTATCCGATCAGGAGCCGTTCCATCGAGCGGGGCACGTCTCATCGACTCAGGGCACGTCCCATCTGCATTAAATGGAAAAGAGAGAAATTCTTGCTTCACCATTCTGCCTTCCCTGATCAGCGCATCCTTCCTTAACCGTTGTTCCCTTTCCTTTAAATAGGAGTAGGGAGAGGGTTTTTGTTTCATTCTTTTGCATGTTCTTCATCTACCGCCGCCTTCTCTCTTCCTTTTTTTGCCCTGAGCGTTCCTGAGAGCCGCGGAGGTTTCTAGGAAAGAAGGGGGGGGGGGAAGCGAGGGAGAAGAGAAGAACTCACCGACCTTTTTTTGATCTGGAGTGAAATGTCGGACTAGCGAACGTCCAACGTGAGGAAGTCAGTGCTGGAGGCTTTCATTGCAAATGGGTTTCTGCTGCCATAGGAGGTGGCGCACTGGAGGGTCCCTAGAGGGGAGGAGTTCCTGCAACCTCATCCCGATGAGGTGGTTTCTTTCCTTACCTTCCATGAGCATGGATTAGGATACCCCATGCACTGGTTCCTGCACGGGCTCCTCAACGAGTGGGGTCTAGAGCTGCAGCATCTCAATTTGATAGGGGTGCTACACCTTGCTAGTTTCGTCACCATCTGCGAGGCTTTCCTCGGGATGGAGCCGCATGCGGATCTCTTCTGGCTTTTCTTCTCTGAGAGAGCTATGGCAGACTGGAGTTCGACCAAGATCGCATCGGTCAGAGGCTTCGCCCTACAGAGGAAGCCACATGTGGGAGGCTTGTATCCCGTGTACTCCCCATGTGACTCCAACCGGGGATGGCATCGGGAGTGGTTCTACATCAGGAATCCAGCGGGGGCGCCGTTTCCAGCGTTTACCGATGGTAGGCCGGTGAAGCAGAAGAGCTGGTCATGGGGCTATGCCCACATGGAGAGGCACAAGGTGGAGGCCATCGAGGAGGAGCTCCGAAAGCTCATAAGGGGCAGCCTCGGCAGGGTGCAGGTGTTCCACACCCTTTACCCCCACTGGGTTGCGCCATTGGCGGAGAGGACGCACCCGATGTGGACGTATAGTGGCCGATCGGACCTAGACCATGCATCGCTGGAGGTGCTGCCAGATGACGAGATCTGGAGTCACATCGGTCGAGTGCTGCAGCTGAGACCCAGAGAGACGGGGGAGGGAAAACCCACACTGTTCAATGCATCGATCATGCCCATGCTGGTACGCTCCCTTATTTTGTTCGTGCTTTTTCTCTACCCCCTTTTTTATTTTGGTTCATTCGTTCCGTAGGGCCTTGGGAGGTACAAGTCCCGGCCACACATTCCTAAGGGACCGGTGGGCTAGGCCCGACAGGCCACCTAGAAGGAGGTGACAGACACCCGGAAGAAGAAAAGAACCAAGGAGGTTCAGCGAAAGGAAGAGAAGAAGCAGGAGGTCGCCTGGTGCATGAGGGTTAGGGAACATAGGAGCGACATTGAGTCAGAACTCGCATCGGACGATCCTATGGATGTGGACAACATGGTCTTCTCCAATGAGAAGGAGAGTCAGGAGGTCATTGTGACCTCGGCGGTGTGTCGTGACCCTGTGGTGACGTCCGCTGGTGAGGAGCAGGAGGCCGCACGACATGCGGAGGTTCCTGCATTGAGGAAGCATGCGGCGAGCGCGGGCGCCGTTGGTGAGCGAGCGGCAAAGCGGACATGGTCACCATGCCTCTTGGCGGTGTCACTGGTCCCGTTGTCACCTATGGTGAACATGGCTAGGGGAGCCGGATGGTCCGAGGAGTGGACCAATGCTTGTGCAGCGACGGGGCCGGTGCCAACGCTGGATTTGCAGCCGGAGGAGGCCTGTCTACCATCCGGGCAGTCTAAGGGGTAGACTGGCGCCTGACCGATGCACAACTCAGTTGGGGGATGCCCCGCTCACTGCTCCGGTCGGGGAGCCCCAAGCCAGAGGTCGTAGCAACCCGTAGGCCAGGCAGGTGTCGGTCGGGATGACTCTGACCCCATCTGAAGTGAGGGGGTGCAGGTCACAGCCTAGGAGCGGTCCTCATCCTATGGGCCCATCATCATCAGAGCTTGCCTTCAGAGTCAGTGCCGCTTGTGACTCGGTATGTTTCCTTTTGTTGTTCTTCGACTTTTGGTGGTTGAGTCTTTTTTGGAGTGTGGCTTACCCGTGATTTTTGTCAGTGGCCAGGGATGCCGGGGTTGAGCATCGCCCTGATGCCCATGCAGGAGGCTTGGAGGCCCACTCTATAGTGTGTTGCGGCAAGCGAAGGGGGCAGCAGGGTGGCAGCAGTGAAGCCTTCCCTCACGAGGGTGGTGCTCCCTAGGGGTGGCTACTGATAACGTGATAGCGGCAGCGACGTTGTTGGCAGCGATCCCGGTGCCAATGGCAGAGGTTGCATTGGAGGTAACTCTCGTAGCCCCTCCTCCGCCGGTCATGGTGGAGGATACGAGGGGGGCGAGCTCCCTACCTCGCCGGGTGGAGGGCTGCATGACCTATCCTTGCCATCGGAGCCAAAGGCGCCGGAGGGAAGCGTGGTCAGGATGGAGTTGGGATGCCCGGCGGCATCCCATGCAAATGAGGTGGTGGAGATCCTATCTAACGACAAGGCAGATACCATGATGGAACCACTGGTGTCACCACGGGAGATGGTGGTGGCGCCGTGGGAGCTGGTGGTGGTCCGGTCGGAGGCTGGGCACTTCGGTGGTTCATTGGAGGGTGACCTGGAGTGGCCCTTCCTTAAGGACCCATCGAAGGTGAGGTTCATCCTCTAGGATTCCCAGGAGCACCTACTCTTGGACATTTTTGGGGGGCAAGGGCATGCCATGGTGTCCGAACTCACCAAGCTGTCCACGAAGCTTGAGAGTGCCCGAAAGCAGGCTCAGTTTGCCTAGAAGCTTGTTGAGGTCAACCTACAGCTCACCGTGGAGGTGAGTTTCTGGTACTTATCCTTGCCCTTTGAAACTTTGGTCGGTTGTTTTTAGCATGCCTATTTTTCATAGGAAATAAGGAAGGTGTCTTCCCGTGAGTCTTACTTCCTCCAGGCGGAACATGCCCGAATGGCTGAGCTTGAGCGTCGGGTGGAGTCCGCTTGCTGTGAGTCCCAAGTCCGGGCGGCCGAGGCAGCCGCGGCGTGGGCGGAGGGGTAGCGTGCGGTAGAGCAGGCGACTGTTGCCGAGCAAGGGCTCGAGGTGGCAAGGGTCCGCTAGGAGGAGACTGAGGTAGGGCTACAGACGTCCCTGGGAACACCGAGGTAGCGCTTCAAGAGGACTTGGCAGCCCTTGAGCCAAAGTGGGCCGCCCTAGAGTCGGTAGAGAAGGCCCTAGAGGCAGAGTAGAGGGCCTGGTCGAAAGTGGATTAGGAGGTGCTCGCGCTCCTGGGACTAGGTGATGGGGATGGAGGACGCGAGTGCCCGGCTGCATGAGCAAGTGGCTCGGCAGGTAGAGGATCTCTCCACCCTTGAGGCCTCTCGCATCAGGTGCATACCTTTTTGTTTTCTTGTGGTGTTGATTTTTTCCCCAGCCTATTTCTGTGCTTGTCGCCCTTCTTGCAGAGCTGGGTGAAAATGTGAAGGCGCTGGAGTGTGACCTGGAGATGACCAAGGTGAACTTCAGCCAGAATGTCGAGGAGCTGGCCAAGTCCCATGAAGAGCGACGTGCTCTCGAAGGGGAGCTTGGCCAGATCTACAACGCTGCCTAGCTCATCATCTCAGAAGTCTTCGGCTCGGCGCCAAGTACCAGTGCGCCCAGTGGTTTAGCTAGCGAAGGTCCTGGACATGGTCAAGGACCTTATTAGGAGCAGGCTATTTTATGGAGCATCTAGGGTACTGACCTCGGTGGTGATGTACCACCAGCATTTGGACTTCGCCACTATCTGTAGTGGGTATGCTGAAGGCCTGAGTATGGAGGACATCCAATCAATCGGGGAGAGCTTGCTGCCGCACGCGCGGTTGGTGTCAGAGCAAGTCTCCGCTGAGTGGGTGATGGATGTTTGCCATCAAGACATGGCCCAAAGCATGCGTGGAGAGGACGCTTTTAAGCCTGTGGATAGCCCAAAGCCTGGTTTGGGGGGGGGATGTCGCCTCAGCCTCGACCGAGCCGAACATCGTGCCACCAGGGAGTGAGCAGCCTGCGCCTTCGTTGGTTGTGCCACCAGCAGATGCCACCAGGTCGGTTTAATAGCTTGCAGAATATAAGTAGTTTAGTAAACGTAAAGAGTTTAAGTTCGTGGGGGAGCCCTCGTGTAAAACGTTCATGTGTGTTTTAATGACTGTAATCGGTTTTTGTTTTTGTGATGGAGTTGCTCTGTTTGGGGAAGCTTGTTCCCTTTCGTTCCTTAGTTTTCCCTTAGCATAATTTTGTTTTAAATTTCTTTCTTTCTTGTACCTGCCTATTTGTTCCGTAGGCTGCAACTTTGCGAGCCCGAGGCATGGCCCATGAGGCTCGGCCAGTCAAAACCATAGGAAAAGGCGGGGTACGATTAGTCGGAATGTTCTAAAGCAAAGTTACGTAAGGTAAATCAAAGGAATGAACTGCCCTTTTATTTTGGGTAGGAAGGGGTTTCTCCATATGAAAGTAAAAGAGTACTTAAAGTAAAAACAAAAATAGAGGAGTAGTAGAGGCCCCTAGTGGAGCCCTCGAGCGCCTCAAGCCGAAAAGTGTTTGGGTCGGGGTGCTTTTATAGGAGCGTTCGCTAAGTAAAGGTAAGACTAAAACTTAGGAAAAGAAGAAACGACATAGCTATTCTAAGGTGCTCAGAGAGAGCATCGTCGTTGTTGTCCTTCAGTCGGTAGGCGTCCGGTTGGATCACTTCATCCTTCAGTCATCTGGGTTGTGGCAGAACCTCCTAAGAAATTGGGCCCACATGCACCTATCATTGTCTTAACAGACCTCGAATAGCGTACACGAGTTCCCAACAACTTAACAGGTCTATCAGGTGTCCTAGGGAAACCCGAATCATCCATGATTCCCTTTTCAAACAGGATCCCAATCATAGTCATTACAGATTACAACAGTTTTATTCAAACATATATACCAGAGTAAAAGATAGCGGAAGTCTTAAGATAACATAGTTACAAACCAGTTGTTTTCAAACTTACAATACCATGAGTGTCATACAACTATAGTAGCAGGATAATATTACATTAACTTTATTTATCATACAAACTAGTGCCTTGTCCAAAGGCCATTCATTACTCCTCATCGTCGTTGACTTCAAACACCGACATGCAGCAGGGACCAAAACAAGCCTGCGCATGTGACTCACCTGCAACAAGGGTTAACAACCCTGAGTACAAAAGTACTCAACAAGACTAACCCGACGTAATGGGTGTAAGACTTTAGGGATGCAGGGGTTTGGGACAAGGTAAGGATGTAGCAAAATTCAAAGTCCTTTGCCAAAAGCTTACTATATTTATGCTATTCTCAAATTTTACCCCTAAGTCCTTTTAGTTCATTATCTCAACTAAATATACATTTCCCATATTCCATTCCTTCCCATTCCATTCTTATTCTCATATTTTAGTAATTCACCAGTCCTGCATTGCTTCTATAATGGATCGAGTCTCCATATCCATGGAGCACCGGCAATTCAAATTGATTCAAGTCCTAGTTGGGGATTCCTTATCACACGACATATGTAGAACTTAATCTTGCATATATCAACCTCGCTACCGGATCCTCCTATACTAAGCCGTCTCCACGCCACCCGAGAGCATAGCACACCTCAAATCCGGCCACATTCCAGCCACGAGGGTACATGCTACTCCCGCCATCTCTCCACTCCCTAGTGCATGGGCATTCATCTTAGTATCGGATTAGCCGAAGTAGGCTTACCGAAGTATGTGACCAGTACTACAAAGTGTCTCGTTCAGAAGATCCACAATGAGTGGCCTTTAAGCGACATAGTCAGCAACATTACTCAACATTCAAGATAAGTCACCCGACTAGTCTCTAGTTCATTCAACCTTCTTTCTTTCTTTGGCCAGTATGCCATCTTTGATTGTATCAAAACTTTTACTTTGAAAGCCTACTATAAAGCATACTAAGCATTCTACGCCTTTATAAATAAAAACATCTTCAAGGATGGTAAACAACTAACAAGGTAGGTAATGCATCAAGTAGGTAACATTTGAATTAAACAACCTAATGCAATAAGTAACATAGGTGATAAACTTTTCAAAGTAATCAAGGTAAGGGCTTAATGCATAAACCGGGGCTTGCCTTCGTTGATGATCTCAAGTTCTGGGTCAGTACCACAATTATCGAATCCCGCGACAACCGGGGATTCTTCCAGAACTTGCACAACTAGAATCGTTTCGTTCTCGGGTTCTACACGAAATGATAACATATGCTTTAACATGATGATAATGTAAACATGATGCTTTCACGGTACATGAAATGTAAAAACACCCGCAAATGATTTTATTTCACGGTACAGTTGCAAGCCAACAAAACCAACTTGCAATCCTACCATTAAGAACCACACATGTGACTTGACCAAATGGATCTTGAAACCCTACTAGTCACAAAACATGACCAAAACAAGATCCAACACTAATCAAACACTTAGGGTTTGCTTTTATCTATTTTTGAATTAATTTGGAATTAAGCCCGAAAATGAACTTGTTCCAAATGACCTGAAAATTTTATATAAGATTCCTCATGACAAATTAGTGTACCAAAACAAATTTCATAATATTTGGAATTATACAGTGACCTACAAAAATCATGGAAATTGCTTTTTTCAATTAATGGACTGAATATTAGAACATTAAAAATTTATTCAAATTTCAAGTTTCAAATTTTTAAATCATACTAGAACATGTACAGAAACTACACACAAAATTTTAGAATTTTTGGAGCTATCATGAATTTCCTACAAATTCCCAAAGTTTCAGCACTATTCACAAATTCAGAAAATAAAAATCATCACTGTTCTTCTTCCTCACTCGCACTGACAGGCTGACCCCACTGTCAGTGACTCAAAGCAATCACGGCGGCGCTACCCTCACTGACCGGCCGCAAAATGCGCCGACGGTGACGCTTCGGCGAAGTCGACCTCACCAAAATGATCTACACCTTACTACGAACCCATCCCCGTCCTTGGAATGGCAGAAGGTACACCGGAGAAGACCCCACGCCGGCCATGGCGGCTCGAGCACGTCGTCTCATGGTGTAACCCCAGCAAAACTGCGGTAGAGTCAAAAGCGAAGTGAACTTCACGTTCAGTGGCTCACCACGGTCACGTCCGGTGGGCTTGGTGAAGGCGGAGATGGTCTGGAACGGCCTAGCCACGTCGAGGCGATGGTGGCGGAGCTCTGGCCGGGCTCGGGGAAGAAGCAGTTGCGCCGGGCGACTTCGGCCAACCCAAGCGGCGTAGGTAAGACGCCGAGAAGCGTAGGACCGAGACGATCGTGTAGGTGTAGCTAGGCACGATGGATGCTGCTCGACGGAGGCTACGGCGAGCGGCGGAGCAAGCTGGCGGCGGGGCAGAGCAGAAGGTGAAAAACAGAAATGACGATGGCATGCTCCTATTTATAGCAAGAAGGAGGGTGTGCGGTGTTGACAGCACACGGGCGAACTCGCCATGGAGGTTTGGGCGTTTCACTGTGTGTGAAAGCGGCAAAATCCGATCGGCGGTGACCTCCGCATAGCGTCGGCGGCAAGCAGAGAGGTGGAGGTGATTTTTGAAATAATTACAGAACTACCACTGCGTCCATTTTTCAAATTACTCAAAAATTTTCTAAAGAAGTTGAAATTCTCCAAAAATGAAAGTTGTTCAATTTTTCAAACTCTACAACTTTGCTTCTAGAAATATTTTCAAATTCTGCCTCTATTTTGAAATTTGAATTTGGGGTGCATTTGAGCATTTGAATCATTTCAAAATTACTCCAAATTTTATATGTAAACTTGAAAAACTTTGAATACCAAAGTTGATCTACATAAAATAACCTCCAACTTTGCTTTTTGCCTCAACCCCAAATTCCACATGGATTTTGAATTAGTCAAAAGGGGCAAAAAGGACTTTTATAATTTGAATATGAATTCAAATTTGATTTGTCTTTCTTTTACTTAAATTTTGATTTTTGACCAGTAACATGGCCCATTAGGGTTACTTGAGTCAAATGACACATGGCCTCACATGATCACATGAAATTTGACCCTTGTGGTCATGATCTTTATTTAGGGTTTTTGAAACACATCACATGAAATAACAACATTATGAAATAAACCTTATTTAGTGAATGCATCCAAAACTTTATACTATATGAATGCTTTGTAATGCACATGATGACATATCAAATTTTAGTATTAGGTCAAAACACCAGAGGTGTTACATGGGTCCTTGCCCGCTGCAACCCCTGCTTCGGTTGCTGCTTCCTCGCCTTTTTCTTCCTTTGGCCTGCCAGCTACCTCTACAGGCGCTTGAGGAGCTGGCAGTCCTTGTAGAGGTGTTTGATGGGGTAGTCATGGTTGGTGCACGAGCTCTCCATGAGATTGTGGAAGTGGCCTGAAGGGTCTTGCTAGTGCTGTGTGCCCGCATGATCGGCCGCGGCGACCGACGCAAAGTTAGCTGGTTGGCGGCGATCCTTTCTGTTCTTTTTTCCCCACTGCGTGGAGGGGCCCTTGTCTTGATCTTGGTGCTTGGCCTTACCTTTGTCATGGCCTCCGTTGAAGCGCGGTGGGATCGGTGCTTGTAGGAACGGTTGGACAAAGGTCCATGGTCCCAGGAAGTCGGGGCTGGGACTCCGGTCGATGCTACGTGTGTCTTGGTTCGGCCTGAGCCATGCGTAGATAGGCGGTTAGCACAGGGCGGTCATCAAGTCGAGGTGAGGTGCCATTGCGGCTTCCTATGCTGCACTCTATGGTTGTTTTGGTGATAGGGTGTAGTGCCCCATCTATTGTGTCCCTGTTCCCCGGACAGGGAGCGAGGTCGCGAGTCGGCGTCATGATACAGAGCACTCTGCTTGTTGAATGATGGTGGTTTCTAGCAGTGCCCGGTGGTTCTGGTGGATCACCCATTCACGAGGGTCATTTGGCTCGGGCAGGTCATGTAGGAGCATTGTCACGGTGGCAACGTTCTGACTGGCCTGAGTGAACTACGGGGGATTAGTCCCCTGAACTGGGATGTTGCGCTGGGGCTGACGGACGCAACCTCGGGCACTGTTCGCCGGTCTATGCGCGTGGGGCATAGTATGGTGCACCGAGCACGCTGGTGCAGTCAATGGCTCATGCAACCATCATTGTCGCAGTTCCTCCCCATGCTCACGTGTGAGCTCGGGGGCCTCCGCATGTGGAGCCAGAAGGGCGTGAGTCCATGAGAACTCCACTTCCGTCGGTGGGTGTCCCAGAGGGTCCGCCATGGCACATTCCCGAGATAGACGGTGGCTAGGTGCCATGTCACCAATGCTGGAGCCATCGCTCTCGCCATTGTCATCCATGAGGTCGAAGAAACAGGTGGGAGCATAGCTTGCCATTCCCACGAATTCAGATGTGAGAGGAGGCGGCGCGAGCATCCTTTGGAGCCCCCAAGTGTATGTGTCCATGGAAGACGCGAGGCCATAGGGGAACTAGTCGTACGGTGGTTGCATTAGGGACAACAAGGTTCCACCAGGTAATCGGTGGAAGATAGAGAATAGTGAGTACATAACAGCGTGTATATTACTCACAGCGGGGTTTGAGCAAAGAGTTTGCTCGAAATGAAGCGCAGATGCTGCATCATTGAAGTCACGTGTCCCGGAGTTGATGGAGGACGTGCCTCCGATAGGTGTTGGGTCGCGAGCCTCCTCGTGGAGGTGTAGTATGTCGAGCCAGTCGATGACGAAGTTCAGGCTTCCAAAGAGGAAGGCCTAGGATGGCTCGAAGATGGGTGGAACTCGCATCCCAATGGGCGAGAGTGCGAGGAACTCCAACGAGCCGAAGCGAATCTTATTGTCCGAGCCCTCCACGGCAAGGTTAGTGGAAAGATGGGCCATCCGATGACCAAAAAGTGTTGAACATACAGTGTCCTCCCCACGAACGGCGCCAACTGTTAGTACAGAAAGTGACCAACTAGTAAATATTTGTAGTTTTGCTGTACGTTGTGATCAGAGGTGGCCTAGCACTCAATGACACAGGATTTATACTGGTTCAGGCAATGTGCCCTACGTCTAGTTTGGGTTGGTCGGTGACTTTATTCCTAAGCCTAGGTGCTCAAAGTCTGTAGTGGGGTTACAAATGAGAAGGAGAAAGGAGGGGTGTTCAAGAGGCCCGGTTGGGTCCGACCGAAAGGGCCGAGGGTGACTGGAACTCCGCTATGAACTAGAAGTCCAAGCGTGTGCTTGAGGGGTCGTGAGCTATCAATCTAGTGAGTCTGAACTTGAAGAAGTCGACCTCTCCTTCGTTGGAGGGAGTGCATCCCCTTTTATAGATAAAGGGGATGGCTCTATAGGTGAGAGGGAGAGAGTACGGATGTTTCTATGCCTTGTTGCCCACGTTGACAATGGTAGCGATGATGGTAGGCGGCCACAATACTGTTGATGTCACTGTAGAATGTTAGGTGCACATGGGAGGTTGCATTGGCTTCTTCAGGAAGGGTGGATGTCGGTACCTACAAAATACTATTGTTATGTGAGGAGCCCTTACCACGAGTACCAGGTATGGTGAACCCTGGCGCCCATTATTGATGCCCAGAGGCATGGGGGGCTTTTTGCCGTATGGGAGCTCAATGGCGCCTACAATACTATAAATGTCGGTGCCTACAATACAATTTGTGTCAGGGTGGTTGTGAAGCACTGCTCCCACAGGCGTACAGGGTATGGTCCCGGTATTGTGGTTTGACTTTGTGCACTGCTTTCTCCATTCACCCCTGGTTCCTTCTGAGCGGGCGTCCCTGGTCAGATGGCCCTAGTCGGCCCTGGCCGTGCCAGTCGGAGAAGAGCGGTAAACAAGCTTCCTACAGGGTCCCCGGTCAGAGACGCGGGGTCGGAGTTGGAAGCAGTGTTCTTATGTACCCAGGTCAGAGTCAAAAGTAGGGCTCGGGGTAGGCCTTCCGATCAGAGAGGCCATTCGGAGGCGGCTGGATCCTAGAGCGAGTGCTCTGGTCGGATAGGTGGGCCAAAGAAGTTGATGAGCGGGTGTCGCTCTTCTTGGGCCAGACCTTCCAGTCGGCTTCTAGGCCGTCCCTTTGCTCTATTGTTTTTTAGACTCTTGGGTTGAGCCTTGACGTGGATGCCGGTCCCCGAGGGACCCCGGGTTTATGAACCCGATAGAAGTTATATGCATCAAGTGTTTCCATTCAACTCTTATAACCTAATGCATCAAACATAAAAATGACTCAAGTGATATTTTATAAAATATAGGAGGCTTAGAATACTCTGGGGCTTGCCTTTCAGAAAAGATGTAGGCCTATGATCGGGGCACTCTGATAGTTCTTCTGGAGCTTGCTCCTCACTTTCAGGAGCTACCTACAGTTGTGCCTCCTGATTCTCCTCCTCTTCGGCCTCGAACTCCAAGAGGGTGATTCCTTCTGGTGATCCTATATGCATGGGCATGAAATAGGATACTATGGATGTATAGGTAATGACATGGATGATATGATATGATGAAATGCATAATCATAAATATCTTCAATAGCAAGGCATTAGGGTGATATCAAGATTAACTTTCTTTTACTGAGTAGGTGTGTATCTCTTCCCTAGTACTTAATCAAACACTCACTTAGGTATTTTTTGGACTGCAACAGCAGTCACTTGTTTTGACCATAACTAGAGTTTTACACATCCAATTAACCTGATCTAGGACTTTTCGGAAATCTTATAAAATTATCTACAACTTTGTTATTAACAAGTTTCACAGAAGAGATCATTATCACCACAAAATTATCACCATAACAGAAACTACACATGCAGCCATCTAGTTGAATTATAGAGCGATAATTAACTAGGCGCCTATAACTAACCACCTTTGAGCAAAAATACCAATACCAACAGACTATATGCATTACATGCTCTATAGAAAACATCATGGTTAAGTCCAATAACTTATTTACATGCATTTATTAATTTCCTTATATAATAAGGTGATTTAAAGGGTAAATATTTCCTATGCTCAATAAATTCCGAGAAAATTATAGTAGCCTACATATGACCCCAATAGTCTACTGTATAAATTTAATTTTATTTGGATAAGTACAGTCACCTCTACAAAAATAACAAGTTGCATAGGCTTATTTTAGCAAAAATAGTCTAGCCTAGTGAAAAGTGTCAAACAAAAGATTTCACATTTTTCTTTCTTTCCTTTTATCATAAGAATACTGTGTAAAATTTTTCATGATCATAAGTTATGTATTTTTACCCCAATTAATTTCACCCGAAACTACCAATAAATCAAGGTTAAATAGTAAAATCATCTTCCAAGTATGCCTACTATAAGTTTAGTATTTTCCTAGCTAGAGCATGCCAACACAAGACCAACAAAATTAGAATCATATTTTTAGCACTTCCCTAGCTCAAGTTATGCATTTTACAAGATAGTAACTAATTTAAAGCACTTATCTAGCTTAATTTAATTCCCCAAGAAATATACTCCAAACAGTAGGTGTGGGGGTATTAACCCCTATACCCTTATGGCTAAGCTTGGGCCGACCCGGAAAAGTGAGTCCGGTCCACCAAAAGACGACGCGTGGCCTAGCCAACCTGTTCGGAGTCCCGCGCAAGGAGTCAAGACAGATTTGACGATCAAGCAAGATCCTGGTCGGTTGGAATAGGAATCCTTATCCGGCTATCTATGGCAATTGTAATTGGCTAGGATTAGTTTCCAGATCTATAATCCTGCTCCCCGGACTATATAAGGCGGGCAGGGGACCCCTCTAAAAAACATCTCTCATTGACATACAGCAATACAATTAGACGCAGGACATAGGTATTACGCCTTCTTAGCGACCGAACCTGGATAAAACTTCATGTCTGTCTTGTGTCACCATCTTATTTGTGGCTTGTGCATCTATCTGCTGACAATCTACTACCTTGGGCATACCCCTAGGTAGACTACCGACCATATTTCGTCGACAGTGGTGCGCCAGGTAGGGGGTGTACATACTGCTCTCCAAGCAACCAAGATGGTCATCATCTCCGGCTCTATGGCTATACCGAATGGCCTCATGTTCACCATCGGCCAGATCACCTAGACCACCGGCTCTGACAACTTCATTGCCATGACCACGGAGGAAGCACAGATTCAATCTGCGTCGACCACTGCTTCACCTGCATCGACAACAGCTCCGACCACGGTGGACACGGCTCCGACCATGGTGGATACAGCTCCAACCACAAAGGATCTGCCTCCGACCATGGTACATCTAGCTCCAACCATGCCTGCATCATCATCAGCCACGCCGACAACCCATCGTCCGCTTCCCCGCTACAAAGGGAAGCAGATCGACAACACCGACCTGCTCGACTCCATCGATCAGGTCGGCACCAAACTCGCTAAAACCCTAGCTCTGGTAAGTACAATTCAAAGTCAACCTAATGAGCAGGTAACCGCTCCCCACAACAGATCTACCTGACCAGCTCGGGCCAGTCATCCTGCATGACTTGGTACAGATCTCGTGGTCATATCTACTCCTGAAGGGCGCTCCGCTCGTCGCCGACCAGCCTCTACGACAGGTCTTCGGCTCTCTAAGTACGAAGCCTCGATGGAGAACTACCAGGCCTAGCCCTACGGCCTGCGAAACGCTGGCTCCAACTACGCGTATAACATACAACGCTGCTCGGATCTGTGTTTTGTACATCAGCCTCGGCCAAGGCCAAGCAACTTCGTCAACATGATTCGGATTGAGGATTATCAAGAAGGATCCGTCCACACGATCTAAGAGGGTGACTCCAGCTCCTCGTCTGGCATCACATCTAACACCTCTGTCCACACCGAGCTCCAGCATCACGATGATGAAGGCATCGAACATGATCTGGATATCCCAGACCACGCCCTGGGGTTCCTGCAATTCCTGTCTTTCTCGCCAAGGTGAGGGGGTTTGATCAATGTCGTCAGCAATGATGAACCACCAGCAGTTGGCGAAACAGAACAAGAAAGGATTGCACGTGAGGCACGCAATATTAACTGGTTTAATCACCGGCAAATCGAAGCTGAAGCAGAAGAGGAGGCACGACGCATAAGGGTCCAGCCATGCGACCTCAACAATGCTTTCGATAGGGTGGGGGACAAATAGGTCTTCAGTACTCCAAGCGCCAACGTAGCTGTCGCTATGGCGACAATGTAATGGCTACCCAACACCCCCGAAACCTAGGCAGTTCGCGATGATATACAAGGTTATCTAACGACTGCTATGGCTTAGATCCGCGGAGATGGTGAATCAAGCCCGGGCTCCATCCGTTTTGGTCGAATCAAGCCATAGCCGCCAATACTCAAGTCGCTCACAGCCACTCAACCAACGTGGCTCACGCAACAACGACCCATCAGACAACCGTCAAGGCAGAAATGGTGGTCCTGATGGTGGTCGGGACGACAACCGCCATTGAGAGGACAACTGCCGTGACATTCGGGATGACAACCGCCGAGATAACCGCAATAATCACCGTGGCCTGCAGGGTTAATCAGGATGGCAACCGAGATCACCGTGATGGCAATAACGATCTCTGCCGCTACCTCGGGGAACGCGATCTATGCGATCGCATCAACCAAAGAGCCAATGATCGAGCATCCCATGAAAGTTATCGCCAGTATGGAATATGACACTACCCATGGCCCACTGGGTTTGAAATAGTTTACTCCGCACCTTCGCCAAGTCAGATGGCCCAAAAACTTCAAGCTCGAGAAACTTCAGAAGTACGACGGCAAGGAGAACCCCGAATTATGGGTCATGCTCTACGAAACTGCATGCAGATCAGCCATGGCTGATGAGCACATTATGTCTAACTACTTCCTAGTCGCTGTTGGCCATGCAGGTCACCAATGGCTGGTCAGCTTACCGGTGAACTACTTTGATTCTTGGCAAGAGCTCAAGCAAGTCTTCATCGACAACTTCATTGCTACTTGCGAACAACCCGGCAATAAATATGATCTACAATGGATTCGAGATTGAAAAGATGAGCCACTGCACGAGTATGTCTGGCGTTTATCAGAGATGCGCATCAAGGTCCCATCAATCTCCAACAACGAGGCAATCGAGGCTTTCATCACTGGCCTCCGCTTCCATGACGCACTGAGGGACAAGCTCCTCCGCAAGAGACCTGAATCGGTCATAGCGCTCCTAGCCACCGCTAAGAAATATGCAGACGTCGACGATGCTAAAAAGATAATTATCAAAGAAGCAGCAAGGGTTCCATGCTCCGACCACCACCCACACCACGACGACTACCATGGCAACCATGGTCGGAACGACAGTTTTGACCGCCGCAACCAGCGCAATGACTCCTGCGACCATTGTGACCAACGTAATCAGCGGCGTAACCGCCGCGATGATTACAGGGGCAAGCGTGCTTGGGAAGACGACAGCGAGGTCAACACCGTTAAAAAAGGTGGCGGACGTCATAACTACGAAGACGACTATGCCAAAGCAATGAAAGGGCCTTGCTAGTTCCATCCTAAGTCAAAGCACACCATGGAGAATTGTCGCGTTCTCAAGTCTATCTACACACATCAACAGGCTCCGGATATGTTCGACAAGCCTAACGATGCAGGGGAATAGCGCAACGAGGACAACGACGATGAAGACGCAGATCCCCATCACAAGTACTGTCAAGCCAACCGATCGCGTGCACACCATCATTGGAGGCAAAGTGTCCATCGAGACCAAACAAGAACGCAAGCTGCTCACCCGCGCTTGCTTAAATGTGGCCAACACCGATAACCTCCTCGCCGATCCACGGCTCCCTCCATGGTCTCACCACAAGATCTCCTTCAGCAGAAAGGACCAATGGGCCACAATACCTGAGCCAGGACATTTTCCCCTAGTCCTCGATCCTTGCATCAACAAGGTTTAGTTCGACAGAGTGCTGATCGACGGTGGCAGCTCCATCGATATACTGTTCAAGAACAGTCTGCCCACCCTGAAGATAACCTAGGCAGATCTCAAGCCATACAAGGCATAGTTCTAGGGTGTTCTCCCCGGATAGAGCTCTACACCTCTCAGGCAGATCATGCTACCTATGCAATTCGGGACCCCAGACCACTTCTGCACTGACTACGTCAACTTCGTGGTTGCTGGCTTCGATGGCACTTACCATGCTATTCTGGGTCGACCATCGCTCACCAAGTTCATGGCCATACCTCATTACAGGTATCTGGTGCTCAAGATGCCTACCGAGAAAGGAGTTCTAACCCTCAGGGGCAACGTATACGCAGCTTATACTTGTGAGGACGATAGCTTCAAAATAGCAGAGGCTCACGACCTCTCTATTCGCATGGCCGAGGCCATGCTCGACGCCAAGAAGACCTCCATCGACCACCTAGAGATCCTAGAGCTTGAGGCTCCATGCAAGAACATCAAGTCCAAGGAGCACAAAGTGATCCAGCTGGTCGACGGTGATCCCAGCAAAATGGCCCTTATTGGGGCCAACCTGGATCCCAAATAGGAAGATGCGCTCGTTAGGTTCATGAGGAGCAATGTGGATGTGTTCGCATGGAAACCTACTGACATGCCTGGTGTACCTCGGAACTTGATCGAGCACTCCTTGAATGTCAACGGCAAGGCCAAACCTATCAAGCAGAAGCTACAATGGTTCGCTCGTGACAAAAAGGAGGTGATTAGGGTAGAAGTTACATGGCTTTTGGCAGCTTGGATTTATCAAAGAAGTGTATCACCCGGAGTGGTTAGCCAACCCGATTCTTGTACGCAAAAAGAATAATGAATGGAGAATGTGCGTTGATTACACTGATCTCAACAAACACTGCCCTAAGGACCCCTTTGATTTACCTCGCATAGACAAGGTCATAGATTCAACCACCGGTTGTGAGCTGCTTTCCTTTCTTGATTGCTACTCTGGTTATCACCAGATCGCTCTCAAAAAGGATGACTAGATCAAGACATCTTTTATTACGCATTTCGGTGCCTACTGCTATACGACCATGTCGTTTGGGCTCAAGAACGTCGGGGCTACCTACCAACACACTATACAAGCCTGCCTCAAAGAAGAGATAAAAGACGACCTCGTCGAGGCTTATGTTGATGATATAGTTGTCAAAACCAAGGAAGCACATACCCTTGTTGACAACCTAGAACGCACCTTTGCAGCCCTTAACACATTCCAGTGGAAATTAAACCCAAAAAGTGCATCTTCGGTGTTCCTTCTGGCATACTACTTGGCAACGTCGTCAATCACGACGGCATATGCCCTAACCCAGAGAAAGTCAAAGCTGTCTTGGACATGAAGTTGCCCACAAAGGTAAAGGATGTTCAGAAGCTTACCGGATGCATGGCCGCCCTCAGCCGTTACATATCAAGATTAGGCGAAAAAGGATTACCGTTCTTTAAACTGCTCAAAGCATCTAAAAGTTTGAGTGGTCGGCAGAAGCAGACGCTGCCTTCACACAGCTGAAACAATACCTTACATCACCTTCGGTCCTCACTGCTCCCAAAGAAGATGAAACACTCCTGCTTTACATCGCGGCTACTAATCGAGTGGTCTCCATGGCCATGGTGGTCAAGCACGACGAGCTCGGCCATGTCTACAAGGTACAGCAGCCAATCTATTTCATCAGTGAGGTACTCAATGAGTCCAAGACTAGGTACCCATAGATTCAGAAGTTGATCTACGCCATACTGATAACATCCCAAAAGTTGAAACATTACTTCGATAGATATCGTGTGGTGGTAATGACTGAGTACCCTCTATGAAACATCATTAGCAACAAGGATGCGAACGGGCGCATCATTAAATGGGCAATGGAGCTATGCCCCTTCTCCTTAGAATTTGCAAGCCGTACTACAATCAAGTCTCAGCCACTCGTCGATTTCATCGTCGAGTGGACAGACTTAAGCATGCCTGCCTCTCTAGGGTCCGACGAGTATTGGACTGATGTACTTTGATGGTTCTCTCAACATTGACGGTGCAGGGGGCAGGAGTCCTTTTCATGTCACCATCCAAGGAGCAGCTCTGGTATGTCCTCAAGATTTATTTTCTAGCATCTAATAATGTCGCCGAGTACGAAGCATGCCTACATGGTTTGCGCAATGTGGTTGAGCTCGGCGTTAAACGTCTCTATGTCTACGAAGACTCTGCTCTGGTCATCAACCAACTCAACAAGGACTGGGACACGATCAGCGAAAAGATGGATGCATACTGAAATCGATCAGAAAGCTGGAAGGCAGGTTCTATGGCATCAAGTACATACACGTGGTCCGGGACAAAAATCAAGCAGCGGATGGACTGTCAAAGTTAGGATCATCCCGAGCCAAAGTCCCACATGGCGTATTCGTTCAAGACCTACTCACGCCTTCCATCGAAGAGGAAGATTCCACGACAGACAAGCCTCCAGACCAGCAATTGGTGGCTACACTTCATGATGAATCCAACAAAATTTGGTTCGCTTAATTTGGACATTCCTAGCTCTAGATATGAATTTTTGAAGTTTGAATCAATTTCTAAAAAAGAATAAAGAAAAACATTTAAAACTAAAATTGCTACGTGCACCCGGCTCACTACACCCGTTGTGACTGACTTCTGGGCCCTGCAGTCAATGGGCTCCACATGTCTTAGGCATAGAAGCAAGGCACAACGGTTGACTGTGGAGAGCTCACCACCGACATGCTCCCCTTAACACCCCATGTCGAATGGTACCCGTGACTGACTCAGAAGCATGTCGGAGCAAGGTCGACGGTGGCCATGGTGGCATGGCAGTGATGTGCAGCGGTGTACCGGCCAACTTCAGCCATGTTGGGCTAGGGCAAGCTTGGCTATGGCTTCATGGTGACCTAGCAGGCTTGGATTAGGGTTAGTAGCGGCATGGAAGGGGCACAACCGCGTGCATGGCGGCATGGCAGCACGAGCGTGGCGACGATGAGGTTATGGTAGTTGATGATGGGTCTCTGTCATGGGATAAGTTGCTGGGGGTGACGGTGGTGTTGAAACACATGCTAGAGGGGGATGACGGGGACTGGTTAGGGATGGCCATGGTGAGCTCATGCTCATAGCCATGGCAAATGCACACGCTGTGGACATGTGTTCCCATACCGACGCATCTAGACCCTATGGCGATGATGGACCAAAAGAGACGAAGGTAGGAGGAGCAGCGGTGATGGCTGGCCCTAGGTGAGCTCATGCCCGGTGGTGCACCTCGGCCATGATGGCAATGGTGACGTGCAATGTGGCCTCACCTAGGCTCGAACGGTTACAATGGCAGGTTGGGGAGGCAGACGAGATGGTGGCAGAGCTGTGGGCATGATGGATTAGTTGGTGGTGCGGCGTGGACGGTGTGCGAGCATGGCGGAGGTGCGCGGCGATGGCTGTAACACCTCTGGTGTTTTGACCTAATACTAAAATTTGACATGTCATCATGTGCATTGCAAAGCATTCATATAGTATAAAGTTTTGAATGCATTCACTAAATAAGGTTTATTTCGTAATGTTGTTATTTCATGTGATGTGTTTCAAAAAAACCCTAAATAAAGATCATGACCACAAGGGTCAAATTTCATGTGATCATGTGAGGCCATATGTCATTTGACTCAAATAACCCTAATGGGTCATGTTACTGGTCAAAAATCAAAATTTAAGTAAAAGGAGGACAAATCAAATTTGAATTCAAATTCAATTTATAAAAGTCCTTTTTGCCCCTTTTTACTAATTCAAAATCCATGTGGAATTTGGGGTTGAGGCAAAAAGCAAAGTTGGAAATTATTTTATGTAGATCAACTTTGGTATTCAAAGTTTTTCAAGTTTACATATAAAATTTGGAGTAATTTTGAAATGTTCAAATACTCAAATGCACCCCAAATTCAAATTTCAAAATGGAGGCAGAATTTGAAACTATTTCTGGAAGCAAAGTTGTAGAGTTTGAAAAATTGAACAACTTTCATTTTTGGAGATTTTCAACTTCTTTAGAAAATTTGGGAGTAATTTGAAAAATAGACTCAATGGTAGTTCTGTAAATAATTCAAAAATTAAGATTTACATCACCGCTTACCGTCGGCGCCACGCCTCTGCCGCCGCCGAGCGTTTTGCGCCGCTTCCTCGTGCCCTGTCACGTCTTCATCGCCGTGGTGTCTTCGTCGTGTGCTGTCAAAGCCAGACGAGCTCCTCCCGGCTATAAATAGCCGTACCGTCGTCGTCCCTCTCTTCTTTTCCTGCCTCTGCTCGTCGCCGACGACCTCGCTGCGCTCGCAAAATTCGCCACCGTCGTAGCATCTTAAGTCAGTAGCATCTGCCAGTAGCTTCGCCTCGTCTTCCTACTCCTCCCAAGCCTAATCGTGTCGCTTCTGGAAGTCCAGCGCCACCGCGCGACGTCATCTTCCCCATGTCTGGCCGAAGCTCCGCCGCGACCCACCTCACCGTGGCCAGGGCGATTCAGTACGTCTCCGCCTGCACCAAGTACACCCTCGTGATCACTGGTGAGCTCCTGAGCGTGAAGCTCGCTCTTCTTTTGACTCTACTGCACCGTAGACATAGCTACAGTCGACCACCGTCGAGTCTGGGTCGCCATGGCCGGCGTAGGGTTCCATCTGGTGTGCCTGTTGCTGTTCTGAGGGTTGGGTTAGAGTCGTGACATGGTGTACATCACGTTGGTGTAGTCCATCTCACTGGAGAAGCACTGCCAGCATGTTTTGCTGATCGGAACTGACCACTGCCGCCGTGTGTTTGCTTTGAGTCACTGATAGTGGGGCCTGGCTGTCAGTGCGAGTGAGGAAGAAGAACAGTGATGATTTTTATTTTCTGAACTTGTGAATAGTGCTAAAACTTTGGGAACTTGTAGAAAATTCACAATAGCTCCAAAAATTCTGAAATTTTGTGTGTAGCTTTTGTACATGTTCTAGTATGGTTTAAAAATTTGAAACTTGAAATTTGAATAAATTTTTAATGTTCAAATATTCAGTCCATTAATTGAAAAATGCAATTTCCATGATTTTTGTAGGTCACTGTATAATTCCAAAAATTATGAAATTTGTTTTGGTACACTAATTTGCCATGAGGAAGCTTACATAAAATTTTCAGGTCATTTGGAACAAGTTCATTTTTGGGCTTAATTCCAAATTACTTCAAAAATAAATAAAGACAAACCCTAAGTGTTTGATTAGTGTTGGATCTTGTTTTGGTCATGTTTTGTGACTAGTAGGGTTTCAAGTTCCATTTGGTCAAGTCACATGTGCTGATTCTTGATGGTAGGATTGCAAGTTGGTTTTGTTGGCTTACAACTGTACCGTGAAATAAAATCATTTACGGGGTGTTTTACATTTCATGTACCATGAAAGCATCATGTTTACATTATCATCATGTTAAGGCATATGTTATCATTTCGTGTAGAACCCGAGAGTGAAACGATTCTAGTTGAGCAAGTTCTGGAAGAATCCTCGGTTGTCACTAGGATTCAATAATCGTGATACTGATCCGAAACCTGAGATCGTCAATGAAGGCAAGCCCCAGTTTATGCATTACGCCCTTACCATGTTTACTTTGAAAAGTTTATCACCTATGTTACTTATTGCATTAAGTTGTTTATTCAAATGATTCCTACTTGATGCATTGCCTGCCTTGTTAATTATTTACCATCCTTGAAGATGTTTTCTTTTACAAAGGCGTAGAATGCTTAGTATGCTTATGATAGGCTTTCAAAGTAAAAGGTTTGATACAATCAAAGATGGCATACTAGCCAAAGAAAGAAAGAAGGTAGAATGAACTAGAGACTAGTCGGGTGACTTATCTTGAATTTTGGGTAATGTTGCCGACTATGTCACTTAAAGGCCACTCATTGTGGATCTTCTGAACGAGACACTTTGTAGTACTGGTCACATACTCCGGTAAGCCTACTTCGGCTAATCCGAATACTAAGACGAATGCCCACACACTAGGAGTGGAGAGATGGCGGGAGTAGCGTGTACCCTCATGGCTGGAATGTGGCCGGATTTGAGGTGTGTTGTGCTCTCGGGTGACGTGGAGACGGCTTAGTATAGGAGGATCTGGTAGCGAGGTTGATATATGCAAGATTAAGTTCTACATATATCGTGTGATAAGGAATCCCTAGCTAGGACTTGAATCAATTTGAATTGTCGGTGCTCCGCTGAATATGTAGACTCGATTCATTATAGAAGCAATGCAGGACTGGTGATTTACTAAAATATGAGAAAAAGAATGGAATGAGAAGGAATGGAATACGGGAAATGTATATTTAGTTGAGATAATGAACAAAAAGGACTTAGTGGTAAAACTTGAAAATAGAATGAAGAATAGTAAGCTTTTGGCAAAAACTTTTGAATCTTGCTACATCCTTACCTTGCCCCAAACCCCTGCATCTCTAAAGTCTTACATCCCGTTATGTTGGGTTAGTCTTGTTGAGTACCTTTGTACTCAGAGTTTGTTAACCCTTGTTGCAGGTGAGTCGCATGTGCAGGCTTGTTTTGGTCCCTACTGCATATCTGTGTTTGAAGTCAACGATGATGAGGAGTGATGAATGGCCTTTGGACAAGGTACTAGTTTGTATGATAAATAAAGTCAATGTAATATTATTCCGCTACTATGGTTGTATGACACTTATGGTATTGTAAGTTTGAAAACAACTGGATTGTAAACTATGTTATCTTAAGACTTCCACTATCTTTTACTCTGATGTATATATTTGAATAAACTGTTGTAATCTGCAATGTCTGTGATTGGGATCCTATTTGAAAAGAGAATCATGGATGATTCGGGTTTCCCGAGGACACCCGATAGACCTATTGAGTTGTTGGGAACTCATGTATGCTATCCGAGGTCTGTCAAGACAATGGTAGGTGCACATGGGCCTGATTTCTTAGGAGGTTCTGCCACAGCTGGTATCAGAGCAGTTCCCATCTAAGATCATTGTAGGTTACTTTGGAAAACCTTCAAATTGATTTGGATCAAAGAAAGTAAACTTGATATTTTGAAAGTTCAATTTCTTTCTTCTTACCTTTGATCTAGACTCAATCCTGACTTATTTGAAAGTTTGTGGCGGATAATATGATTAGGTTTGTCCTATGTATTAAAAATCTAGTACTTATGATTATATAAATCTATTGTACTTAGATTCGTAAGATCGATTCATGCATCATGCTTAAGCACATTGCATAATAATTCCCCTTAATAGTGGTTGGGTAAGTAATGTCAATCCCATTCTTGCTAACCTCCATTATCCTCAAGCTATTCTTATAGTCCTACCCTTAATCCTACAGGCTATGGCAAAGACCAAGAAAACCACACGCAAGTCCACCAGACCTCATGGAGTCCCTCATCACCAATTGGCACCAAGAAATCACGAGCTTGATGAAGGAAGTTCCAAGAACCTAGGAGAGGAAGGATCTTCAAGCAACCCCACCAACGTCGAGAACCTTAACAAGGAGCTCAACACTCTTCGTCGAGCTCATGCCAAAGACCAAGAAGAGCTGGCGGAAATGCAAAGGGGTATCACCATGACCATGGAGTTGCGAAATGAAGCCTGGACACGAGAGGATGCGGCCAATGAATGCGTTAATGAGTTGGAGTTCTACGTAGAGGACCTGGAGATGGACAATGCCATTCTTCATGAGAATGTCCACATGCTGTATGCTCAACTTCATCCTCCTCATGGGGATGGTGAAGTTATAGATGAAGAAATGATTGTAGATCTAGGAGAAGTCGAGAATGAAGAAGAGGAGGAGGATCCTGAGGAGTTAGTGTACTTCTCAGATGAAGATGAGGTTTCGTCCGACATGGGCACGGATGCCGAAGACTGAGAGCTTGGAGTAGTAGTAGTTCCTTTACTACTTTCCTAGAAAACCAGGGTTGTCTTGTGGGATACGAGACATGTAATATAAATAAGAACCCTTTGTAGCATGAAACCTTTTAAATGCTTTCAATAAAGAATATTGTAAGTAAATGTGTTTCTCTAACAGATGCCTCGTCCAATTACCCGAACCGGTGCTAGTGGTTCGCATGACGATGATGAGTGCCCAAATCCTCCACCAATGCCTTCGACTATGGTAGATGCCATAGCCGCACTTGTCAATGCAACAGCAGAGAATGCCAGGCTATTAAGGGAATTAGCGCAGAACCAGCAGTCACCATACCCTAACTAGTGGCCGTTGTAATAATGAAAATGACGAGTCAACCTATGTGGATTTTACTGACACACATCCGCCTATGTTCTCTAAGGTAGACGAACCTTTAGAAGCTGACGATTGGCTTAGGACAATAGAGCAAAAGTTTGAGCTGATCCACTGTACCGAGGTTCAAAAACCAAGGTTTGTGGCACAGTAACTCCGAGGAGCTGCTGGTGCCTAGTGGGCAAATTTGGTAGCAGTACAGCCTACTGGTCACCAAATCAACTGGAGGGAGTTCAAGGATGCCTTCAGGGCACACTATATTCCAGACGGTGTGATGACCATGAAGTTAGAAGAGTTTTTGGCTCTTAAGCAAGGGGAGCACCCGGTGATGCATTATGTTGGGCGTTTCAACCACCTATCGCAGTATGCTATTGAGTATGTGAATACTGACAAGAAGAAAAAGAATCATTTTCTTAGAGGCCTGAACACTAAACTTCAGACCATGATAGCAACTTGTGGTAACGCAACTTACCATGAGACAATCAACATTGCTATCGCTTCAGAGGAGAATTACCGCCGACACAAGGAGGCGAAAGAAGAAGAAAATATTTGCTTCCGGATCATCGAGTGGAAAGCGTCAGAAGATCGTATACCATCCTTAGAATCATGGCCGTGCACCATTCCACCCACAACAAGGCCAAAGTAGGCAGCAGATCTTTATTCGCCCTGCAACTAATACGCCTTTATACTCATCAAGCACCGCAGCAGCAGAACAATACAAATAATGCAAACCGCAATACTACTCCCCAGAATCACAATTTTCCATGCTATAATTGTGGTAAACCTGGACATTTTTCCTGAGAATGTCCGTATCCTAGGAAGAACAATCCCGATGCACCCAAAGCCCCTGTTACTCAAACTCAGAATTAGTACAAGGGCAATGCTCAGAACAATCAGAAGGGTCAGGCTGAGAAGAAAACTAGAAGGGTCTTCTATACTCAAGTGGAATCTATTCCAGAAGGAGAACCAGTAATGATGGGTATGTTTCCCATTGCTAAGCATCCTGCAATTACCTTATTTGATTCTGGTGCATCCCATACATTCATCAATCATACATTTGTTGTGAAGCATGGGATAGCTATTGGGGAAACAAAAGAGTCCTATCATATACAGTCGCCCGAGGGACGAATCTGTACAAGGGAGGTAGTTCAGCATGTACCTATTGATTTGGGAGGTTATGAGTTCCCTACCAATATGCTGATATTAAAGGATCAAGATATAGATGTGATCCTTGGTATGAACTGGTTAACTCAACACAGGGCTATCATAGATGTCTTGCGTAGAACCATAAGGGTAAATGCACCTGGCAGCAAAACACAACTTCTCATCCAACTTCCCTTTCCTAAGAGTATAGTGGAAATAGTCTGTGCAACTATTGTTGAAGGAGCCAAGAAAATTTCAGTGGTATGTGAGTTTACAGATGTCTTTCTCGATGATCTGCCTGGTCTACCACCAGACCGAGATGTAGAGTTCAGAATTGATCTGAAACCAGGGACAGCACTAGTGTCCAGAAGAGCATATAGGATGCCACCAAAAGAACTAGTAGAATTAAAAATGCAACTACAAGAGTTGTTAGACAATGGTTTCATTCAACCCAGTTCATCACCTTGGGGATGCCCTGCTATCTTCGTGAAGAAGAAGGACCAAACCTTAAGGTTATGTGTTGACTATCGGCCGTTAAATGAAGTCACCATCAAGAACAAATACCCCTTACCCCAAATTGATTTGCTTTTTGATCAACTTGTGGGAGCTAAGGTATTTTTGAAGATAGACCTAAGATCAGGCTACCACCAGATTAAGATCAGACATGAAGATGTGCCGAAGACAGCATTTACTACCCGATATGGTCTATATGAGTATCTAGTCATGTCTTTTGGGCTAACCAATGCCTCGACTCATTTCATGTACCTGATGAACTCAGTTTTCATGCCTGAGTTAGATAAGTTTATCATGGTGTTCATAGACGACATTCTTATCTATTCTAAGAGCAAAGAGGAACATGCGGAACATCTCCATATTATTCTACAAAGATTGAGAGATCACCAACTATATGCCAAATTCAGCAAATGTGCATTTTGGTTGGAGGAAGTATAATTTCTGGGTCACGTGCTATCTGCTGAAGGTATAGCTATTGATCCGAGCAAGGTAGAAGAAGTCCTTAATTGGAAAGCACCTACAACTGTTCATCAAGTTCGTAGTTTCCTGGGGTTGGCAGGGTATTACCGTCGATTTATCCCTGACTTCTCTAGGATTGTGAAGCCAATTACTGGACTATTGAAAAATCAAACTAAGTTTGTATGGTCAACAGAATGTGAAGAGGCCTTTCAGACATTGAAGAAGTTGCTGACAACTGCACCAGTATTAGCACAACCTGATATCGAGAGGCCATTTGATATCTATTGTGATGCATCTGGAATTGGTATTGGCTGTGTTCTTATGCAAGAAGGCAGAGTCATAGCATATGCTTCCAGACAACTCAAGAAGCATGAAGAACATTATCCCACCCATGATCTTGAATTAGCTGCTGTTGTCCATTCACTCAAGATTTGGCGACATTATTTATTGGGCAATATCTGTCATATCTATACGGATCATAAAAGTTTGAAATACATCTTCACTCAGTCAGAGTTGAATATGAGGCAAAGAAGGTGGTTAGAACTTATCAAAGATTATGATTTAGAAGTGCATTATCATCCGGGCAAGGCTAATGTGGTTGTCGATGCCCTGAGTCGCAAGAGTCATTGTCATTGCCTAATTGTAGAACCTATGCAGCAAACATTATGTCAAGAGATGGAGCATCTGAATTTACAAATCATAGAACAAGGTTCCATGACCAATATTGTAGTTGAGTCCACTATCAAAGATCAGATCATTGCTGCTCAACAGAAAAGTAAGGGCATAGCCCATATTAAGAATAAAGTCAGATCTGGAAAACCAACATGCTTCAAGATTGATGAATCAGATGTCGTATGGTTCAAAGATAGATTGGTAGTACCCAAAAATCCAGAGCTACGAAAGCAGATTCTTGATGAAGCTCATTCTACAAGATACTCCATTCATTCGGGAAGCAACAAAATGTATCATGATCTGAGAAGAGATATTGGTGGACCAAAATGAAAATAGAAATCGCTCAATATGTGGCCAAGTGTGATGTTTGTCAGAGAGTCAAAGCGGTTCATATGAAGACTGTAGGTCCATTACATTTATTGCCAGTTCCATCTTGGAAGTGGGAAGATATCTATATGGACTTCATAGTAGGGTTGCCTAGGACATCTGCAGGCTACAATTCAATATGGGTTATTGTTGATCACCTAACCAAGATAGCTCACTTCCTACCAGTCAGAGATAAATATCGAGCGGAGCAGTATGCAAAGCTTTATCTTGATAGAATCTTCAGTCTACATGGGGCACCCAAGACCATTGTCTCTGACAGAGGGTCATTGTTCATATCTAAGTTTTGGAAAAGTCTACATGAGTCTTTAGGAACTAAACTTATCCGTAGTTCTACTTATCATCCGCAAATAGATGGACAGACTGAAAGGGTGAATCAAATTCTTGAAGATATGTTAAGAGCATGTGTTCTTTCTTTTGGTGCTAAATGTGATGAATGCCTTCCCTTAGCTGAATTCTCGTATAACAATAGCCATCAAGAGAGCATTAAAATGGCACCATTCGAGGCACTGTATGGCCGTAGGTGCCAAACACCTTTAAATTGGTTAGAAGCTAGAAAACGTTGGTTCTTTGGACCGAATGTGGTCAAGGAAGCTGAAGAGAAAGTTAAACTCATACAAGCTAATATAAAGATAGCTCAATCCTGATAGAAAAGCTATGCTGATAAGAGGAGACGACCGCTCGAATTCAAAGTGGGAGATTATGTCTACCTCAAGGTATCATCGATGAAAGGAGTTCATCGTTTTGGGATTCGAGGAAAGTTGGCACCCCGTTATGTAGGTCCTTTTCAAATCCAACAACGATGTGGACCAGTCGCCTATCGCGTCAAGCTACCAGATCACATGCCAGCGGTGCATGATATCTTTCATGTATCTTAGTTAAAGAAGTGTCTTCAAGTACCTGACCAGGAGATCGACTTTGGTGATGTAGAACTAGAACCTGATTTGACTTATGCCGAGTACCCCATTAGAGTCTTAGATCAGAAAGATCGAGTCACTCACAGACGTACAATCAAGTTCTACAAAGTACAATGGAATCAACACACGGAAGATGAAGCTACTTGGGAGTCTGAGGATTACTTAGAAGAGAACTTTCCTGACTTCTTCACTTCTATCTAATTGCAATACCTTGTCTATATTGTAACTCGTCTCGTTTGTTAATAGAATGGAAAACCCCCTCACTAGCCTTTTGAAAAAAGTTATGATGTGTTAGCTTGACACATTTCCTTTTCCATTACTTAGCCTTAAGTTTTAAATCTCGGGACAAGATTTCTTTAAGGGGGAAGGGTTGTAACACCTCTGGTGTTTTGACCTAATACTAAAATTTGACATGTCATCATGTGCATTGCAAAGCATTCATATAGTATAAAGTTTTGAATGCATTCACTAAATAAGGTTTATTTTGTAATGTTGTTATTTCATGTGATGTGTTTCAAAAAAACCCTAAATAAAGATCATGACCACAAGGGTCAAATTTCATGTGATCATGTGAGGCCAAATGTCATTTGACTCAAATAACCCTAATGGGCCATGTTACTGGTCAAAAATCAAAATTTAAGTAAAAGGAGGACAAATCAAATTTGAATTCAAATTCAATTTATAAAAGTCCTTTTTGCCCCTTTTTACTAATTCAAAATCCATGTGGAATTTGGGGTTGAGGCAAAAAGGAAAGTTGGAGATTATTTTATGTAGATCAACTTTGGTATTCAAAGTTTTTCAAGTTTACATATAAAATTTGGAGTAATTTTGAAATGATTCAAATACTTAAATGCACCCCAAATTCAAATTTCAAAATGGAGGCAGAATTTGAAAATATTTCTAGAAGCAAAGTTGTAGAGTTTGAAAAATTGAACAACTTTCATTTTTGGAGATTTTCAACTTCTTTAGAAAATTTGGGAGTAATTTGAAAAATAGACTCAGTGGCAGTTCTATAAATAATTCAAAAATTAAGATTTACATCACCGCTTACCGCCGGCACCACGCCTCTGCCGCCGCCGAGCGTTTTGCGCCGCTTCCTCGTGCCCTGGCACGTCTTCATCGCCGTGGCGTCTTCGTCGTGTGCTGTCAAAGCCAGACGAGCTCCTCCCGGCTATAAATAGTCGTACCGTCGTCGTCCCTCTCTTCTTTTCCTGCCTCTGCTCGCCGACGACGACCTCGCTGCGCTCGCAAAATTCACCGCCGTCGTAGCATCTTAAGTCAGTAGCATCTGTCAATAGCTCCACCTCGTCTTCCTGCTCCTCCCAAGCCTAATCGTGTTGCTTCTGGAAGTCCAGCGCCACCGCGCGACGTCGTCTTCCCCGTGTCCGGTCGAAGCTCTGCCGCGACCCACCTCACCGTGGCCAGGGCGATTCAGTACGTCTCCGCCTGCACCAAGTACACCCTCGTGATCACGGTGAGCTCCTAAGCATGAAGCTCGCTCTTCTTTTGACTCTACTGCACTATAGACATAGCTACGTCGACCGCCGTCGAGTCCGGGTCGCCATGGCCGGCGTAGGGTTCCATCTGGTGTGCCTGTTGCTGTTCTGAGGGTTGGGTTAGAGTCGCGACATGGTGTACATCACGTTGGTGCAGTCCATCTCACCGGAGAAGCACCACCGGCGTGTTTTGCCGATCAGAACTGACCACGCCGCCGTGCGTTTGCTTTGAGTCACTAATAGTGGGGCCTGGCTATCAGTGCGAGTGAGGAACAAGAACAGTGATGATTTTTATTTTCTGAATTTGTGAATAGTGCTGAAACTTTGGGAATTTGTAGGAAATTCATAATAGCTCCAAAAATTCTAAAATTTTGTGTGTAGCTTCAGTACATGTTCTAGTATGGTTTAAAAATTTGAAACTTGAAATTTGAATAAATTTTTAATGTTCAAATATTCAGTCCATTAATTGAAAAATGCAATTTCCATGATTTTTGTAGGTCACTGTATAATTCCAAAAATTATGAAATTTGTTTTGGTACACTAATTTGCCATGAGGAAGCTTACATAAAATTTTCAGGTCATTTGGAACAAGTTCATTTTTAGGCTTAATTCCAAATTACTTCAAAAATAAATAAAGACAAACCCTAAGTGTTTGATTAGTGTTGGATCTTGTTTTGGTCATATTTTGTGACTAGTAGGGTTTCAAGATCCATTTGGTCAAGTCACATGTGCTGATTCTTGATGGTAGGATTGCAAGTTGGTTTTGTTGGCTTGCAACTGTACCGTGAAATAAAATCATTTGCGGGGTGTTTTTACATTTCATGTACCATGAAAGCATCATGTTTACATTATCATCATGTTAAGGCATATGTTATCATTTCGTGTAGAACCCGAGAGTGAAATGATTCTAGTTGAGCAAGTTCTGGAAGAATCCCCGGTTGTCACGGGATTCGATAATCGTGATACTGATCCGGAACCTGAGATCATCAACGAAGGCAAGCCCCGGTTTATGCATTACACCCTTACCTTGTTTACTTTGAAAAGTTTATCACCTATGTTACTTATTGCATTAAGTTGTTTATTCAAATGATTCCTACTTGATGCATTGCCTACCTTGTTAATTGTTTACCATCCTTGAAGATGTTTTCTTTTACAAAGGCGTAGAATGCTTAGTATGCTTATGATAGGCTTTCAAAGTAAAAGGTTTGATACAATCAAAGATGGCATACTGGCCAAAGAAAGAAAGAAGGTAGAATGAACTAGAGACTAGTCGGGTGACTTATCTTGAATTTTGGGTAATGTTGCCGACTATGTCGCTTAAAGGCCACTCATTGTGGATCTTCTGAACGAGACACTTTGTAGTACTGGTCACATACTTCGGTAAGCCTACTTCGGCTAATCCGATACTAAGATGAATGCCCACACACTAGGAGTGGAGAGATAGCGGGAGTAGCGTGTACCCTCGTGGCTGGAATGTGGCCGGATTTGAGGTGTGCTGTGCTCTCGGGTGGCGTGGAGACGGCTTAGTATAGGAGGATCCGGTAGCAAGGTTGATATATGCAAGATTAAGTTCTACATATATCATGTGATAAGGAATCCCCAGCTGGGACTTGAATCAATTCGAATTACCGATGCTCCGCAGATATGGAGACTCGATTCATTACAGAAGCAATGCAGGACTGGTGAATTACTAAAATATGAGAAAAAGAATGGAATGAGAAGGAATGGAATAGGGAAATGTATATTTAGTTGAGATATTGAACAAAAAGGACTTAGTGGTAAAACTTGAAAATAGAATGAAGAATAGTAAGCTTTTGGCAAAGAACTTTTGAATCTTGCTACATCCTTACCTTGCCCCAAACCCCTGCATCTCTAAAGTCTTACATCCCGTTACGTCGGGTTAGTCTTGTTGAGTACCTTTGTACTCAGGGTTTGTTAACCCTTGTTGCAGGTGAGTCGCATGCGCAGGCTTGTTTTGGTCCCTGCTGCATGTCTGTGTTTGAAGTCAACGACGATGAGGAGTGATGAATGGCCTTTGGACAAGGCACTAGTTTGTATGATAAATAAAGTTAATGTAATATTATTCCGCTACTATGGTTGTATGACACTTATGGTATTGTAAGTTTGAAAACAACTGGTTTGTAAACTATGTTATCTTAAGACTTCCGCTATCTTTTACTCTGATGTATATATTTGAATAAACTGTTGTAATCTGCAATGTCTGTGATTGGGATCCTGTTTGAAAAGAGAATCGTGGATGATTCGGGTTTCCCGAGGACACCCGACAGACCTGTTGAGTTGTTCGGAACTCATGTACACTATCCGAGGTCTATCAAGACAACGGTAGGTGCACGTGGGCCCGATTTCTTAGGAGGTTCTGCCACAATGGCGATGGTGGCATGGCTTGGCTCTAGCTTGCGCGAGCGAGAGAGACGAGAGGGGGAGTGAGTGAGCGAGTGAATAGGCGAGCGTGGACGCGCGGCGCACTTCAGCGCATGCCTGATCGCAACACGGCCCAACCCTGGCGTATGGCCTCCAAGAAGTAGCCATGGCCTATGGAAGGTCGACCACGACACGCGCGTAGAGCGCCGGTTTAGACGGTGGAGGAGTCGACTGATAAAGCAACTTTAGGTCATTAGTACTCCTAATCCATGGCAATTTTGTGGAAACTTCATTAATACAAAATGTAGAGCTACAAGAGATCTAAAACTTTGCTTTAGAAAGTTTTGTTAAATTCACCATGGTTTTCAATTTACAAAGCTCCAAATTCGGGTACTTTGAAACTGAAATCAGCTCCCAAACTTGAAAATTTTCTGTCCCTAAACAGCATTTGATTGCTATTTTGGAGCTATTTTTGACTATGTTAGGCACTGAATTAGCTCATGACCCTTAAATAAAGTTTGTTACCCATGTCAAGAGCTACAACTTTTATTAAGGGTGCACTACCATGCAAACACTATATGCTATAGTTCAACTCTAGTCAAAGTAGTAACATGAAAAATGAAGTTTTGAGTAAACTAGGACTTGGAATCAAAATTGGCTCGTGCCATGAATACAAACATTATTCCATTTTCCATCCTAGATGTGGCTAAGGTGTTTTGGGACCTCACAACCATCTCTTGCATTGGTCACACATGAACACAAGCATATGCATGCATATAATCAACATCACATGTGATAAAGATAACGTGAATGAAATGAAACTTCATATGTTCATGCTCATGAATGCTTGGATGATGCTTGTGCTCATGAAATCATGGTCCCAAATGCAATGCTTAACACTAGGGTCTTACAGCCCTTCCCCCCTTATAGAAATCTCGCTCCGAGATTTGAATGACCTACCATTCCTCAAAAAAAGGTGGGGTAAACTTCACAGTAGGTAATCCTCTCGTTCCCATGTAGCATCTTGTTCACTATGGTTATTCCACACCACTTTGTTGAACTTAATCACCTTGCTTCAAGTTACTCTCCATTTCTTCCAAAACTTGTATTAGTTTCTCATCATAAGTCAAGTCAGATTGGAGCTTAATATCAGTGGGTTCAATGACTTCATTAGGTACGCGAAGACATTTTCTTAGCTGAGAAACATGGAAGACATCAAAAATCGCATTCATCTCTAGAGGAAGTCAAAACTTATAGGCTACATTTCCCTTCCATTCAATAATCTGATATGGTCCTACATACCTGGGTGCAAGCTTCCTCTTTACTCCAAACCTCTACACACCCTTCATGGGCAAAACTTTTAAGTACACATAATCTCCCACTTCAGAGGTTAGTGGCCTTCTTCATTTATAAGCATAACTCTTTTGCCTAGACTAAGTGGCTTCAATATGGTGTTGGATAATATGCACTTGCACTTCAGCTTCTTTGACAAAATCAATACCATAGTATCTCCTCTCTCCAGGCTCAACCCAATTCAAAGGAGTTCTACATTTTTTACCATGCAAGGCCTCAAAAGGAGCCATTCTGATGCTCTCTTGATAATTGTTGTTGAAGAAAAACTCGGCTAAAGGTAGCCATTTTTCCCATGAACCCTTGGAAGAGATCACACAAGCTCTCAACATATCTTCTAAGATTTGATTTACTTGTTCAGTCTGTCTAGAGGTTTGAGGGTGATATGCTGAGCTTCTGATTAGTTTAGTTCCCTAAGCCTTATGCAAGTGTTCCCAAAAGTGGGCTACAAACTATGGCCCTCGATCTAAGATTATGGTCCTTGGTACCCAATGTAACCTCACAATCTAAGCAACGTACAGCTCAGCATACTTCCTAGAGTGATACTATGTGCCAACTGGTACATAATGTGCTGCTTTGGTGAGGCGATCCACGATGACCCATATAGAATCATGACCTTGATGTGTGTGTGGGAGGCCTATAACAAAGTCCATACTTATTTCCACCCATTTCTAGCCTAGGATGGACAACGGTTGTAGTGGTCTAGCAGGTTTCAGATGATCTGCCTTAACCCTGCTACAGGTATCACACCTAGCAATGTAGGCTAGGGATTTCTTTCTTCATCTTTGTCCACCAAAAAAGGGTTTTCAAGTCTTGATACATTTTGCTATTACCAGGGTGGATAGATAACTTGGAAGAGTGAGCTTCTTCCAAGATTATATTTCTAAGTTTAGATCCTTCGGTACTACTAGTCGATCCTTAAAACACAGTATCCCCCTTTTATCTATCCTAAAGTGCTTGATGTCTTGATTCCGCATTCTTTGCTTGAGATAGAAGATCCCTTTATCTGTTTTCTAGCCTTCTATAACTTGGCTCTCTAGAGAACAGCTGGCCATAATATTATGCAACACCGTAGGATGCAATAGGTTGAAACCATCTTCTAGTTGCGGTTCTATAATATTGCAATGCGGTTTTCGACTAAGTGCATCTGCCACAACATTGGTTTTTCCTAGATGGTAGTGCACTTCCAAACTATAATCCTTAATTAGCTCTAACCATCTACGATGTCTCATGTTTAGTTCAGGTTGAGTGAAGATATACTTGAGACTTTTGTGGTCAGTGTATACGTGACATACGTTTCCCAACAAGTAATGTCTCCATATCTTCAATGCATGAACAACTACTGCAAGCTCTAAATCACAAAACCTATACTTGAGATTTTTGTGGGTAGGATAGTTGACTTCATGCTTTCTCAGCTGCTGAGAAGCATATGCAATAACTCGGCCCTCTTGCATTAGCACACACCCTAAACCAATACTTGATGCATCACAAAACACATCAAAAGGTTTCGCTATATCAAGTGGTGCCAAAATAGGAGCCATAGTCAGTAAGGTCTGTAGTGTGTGAAAAGTAGCTTCACACTCTAGAGTCCAATTAAACTTCTCATCCTTCTAAAGTAATCTAGTCATGGGCTTAGCTATCTTGGAAAAATCAGGAATGAAATGACAATAATAGCCTGCTAGCCCTAGAAAACTCTAAACTTCATGAACCAAAGTTGGGGCCTTCCAATCCATGACCACTTGCACTTTAGATGGCCCTATAGAGCTTCCATTTTTAGATAATATATGACCTAGGAAAGGTACTTTCCTTGACTAGAATTCACACTTGCTAAATTTTGCATACAACTTATGCTCTCTCAACCTAGACAAGACAATCCTCAGATGCTCTGCATGATCTATCTCATTCTCAGAGTAGACCTGGATATCATCGATAAACATGACCATGAACTTGTCAAGATCGGGCATGAATACCGAATTCATCAAGTACATGAAATAGGTAGGAGCATTCATTAATCCAAAAGACATGACCAAATACTTGTAGAAGCCATACCTAGTGGAGAAAGCTGTCTTAGGTACATCTTCAGGCCTGATCTTGATCTGGTGATAGCCTGATCTCAAGTCAATCTTAGAGAATACCCCTGCTCTTGCCAATTGATCGAACCAAATATCAATATGAGGCAAATGATAATTGTTCTTTATGGTTACGGCATTGAGCGGCCTATAGTCCACACACATCCATAACAATTTGTTCTTTTCTTCACAAACAAGGCTAGACAACCCCATGGATTGAACTAGGTCGGATGAGACTCTTGTCCAATAGCTCTTGTAACTGAATTTTAAGTTCGGCTAACTCAATTGGTGGCTTCCTATAGGTTCTTCTTGAGATAGGTGTTGTACCTAGCACTAACTCAATTCTAAATTCCACATACCTATCTGGTGGTAAACTAGGCAATTCATTCAGGAATACATCAGGGAACTCACAAACTACTAGGAATATCATAGAGAGTAGTGGTTTGGATGGCACATGACAAGTTTTGAAGATCAAAACTCCTAGGAGGTGGCACTAGAAAAGCACTACTCCCCTTGGGTTCCTTCAACATGATTGTTCTAGTGGTAGTGTCAATGCATGACCACTCATCCAACTCATGCCTAATATCACATCATGGCAAATCCTGGCAATACTATAAGATCCATAGTATACTTCCTCTCTTGTATGTAGATAAGCACATCTCTAACTATTTGGCTTATAGAGATAGTAGCCCCAGCTAAACTTATACTATAGCTACCCTTGTCTACTTCCACTATCTTCTAATTATGCTTAGATGCAAATATCTGACTCATAAATGAATGCGAAGCTCTAGAATCAAATAAAACAATTATAGGGTGTTTGTTGAGAAGAAACATACCAGCAGTAAAAACTTCTCCCATGGGAATTTCCTCCATAGTTGTATAGTGCACATACCCAGGGCATGCCTTAGCATTGGACTGTTTCTGATTGCCTTGATTTTGATTTCCACCCTTCTTGGGATAAGGGCATTCCCTAGACCATGGCTGATCTAGTTGCAATAAAATCATGGCCGGTTGCTTTTTGGTCCTATGGAGCTTCCTTGCCAGGGGTTCTCCTTGGGTAGGGCAATGGTGAAAGCCTTGCAATAAACCTTCTAAGGTTGGCTAGACTGCATTTTATTCTAGGGAGGTCTAAACTTAGGTGCTGGGGAATGAAATTTGGGTCTCACTATCATAGGAGCTTTTGACTGAGACGAACCTGATGCACCTACTTTAGCAGCTCGCTTGCGGCCCTTTGCTGCAGCATGGAAATTGTTTTCATTTTCTTGGGTTAGAGCATCACTAACAAATTCATTATAGGTTGCACATCTAGAATTTGCCATGGTCTTCATCAATTTGGTGCCAAGCCCACGCTTGAAGCTCTCTACCGTTTTCTCTTTAGTGTTCACAAATTTTGGCGATGCCTTGATAAGTTGTTGAATTCATGCATATACTTAGTCAGAGTCTTTATCCTCTAGGTGAGATTCATAAACTCAGCTGCTTTCATCCTCATCAGCCCTAGGGGTATATGGTGTCCCCTAAAGGCAGTCTTGAACTGCTCCCAAGTAACATTGGCGCCAGCAGGTAGGGCAGACAATAAGAGAGTCCACCAAATACCTGCAGGTCCTTGTAATTGATGGGAAGCGTACTCGGCCTTCATCAGCTCGATGGCCCTTAATAGATGAAATTTTTGTTCAATGGTGTTTAGCCATTCATCAGCCTGAAGCGGCTCCTCTACCTCTTTGAAGATAGGAGGCTTGGTGTCTAAGAAGTCCTTGAATGTGCTGTATTGATTTGGCTCTGGACCCTGATTCTACTGTCGGGCACGGGCTGTGTTCTACGCAATGAGGCATAGGGTTTCCTCCATGGCTCGCTGGGTTTCTAGAAATTGCATGAAGAACTCATTCGCTGAGGGTGGCGGCAGTGGTGGTAGGTCGTCCTCATTACCACCTTGACTGGTACTAGCCCCAGTACAAGTGCGAGTCATCTGCAAATTGCAACAATAAGTAATTATTGGGTGATACTAAGAAATTGTAGAGGAATTGCATAATCATGCCCAACTGAATTTGCAACTGAATTCATGCAATAACACATAGGCATAACAATTCATTTCCACAACATACATCACCAATCACATTACTCATTATACTCGCAATACGTTCGCATGCATGTCACATTTTTACCAGTACAACAAAACTAGAATTTCATTAGAGTTCAAACCATCTTGGACCAACATGCAAGGTTCCAACATTACATTGAAGTTACATCTTGAATACACAAACTTAAACTACAAGTCCATTACAAGGGATAGCAGGGGATACATCTAGCGCATCGAACTAGTCACTAAGCTGCTATACTCATTAGTATGCTCATTGTTGAGGTCGGATATAGCATCATCCTCATCCACGGGAACCACTTGTTCTTCCTCTTCCCAACCATCATCTTCAACGAACACTTCTAGATCCTCTTCTTCTTCAAGGATCGGATGTAGTTGGTTGTACGGATAATGCACCTCATGCTAAAGATCAACCACCATGTTTTGGGCATGAGCAAGCTGATGACACAAATCCCACTCAACTCATGCCTGCTACGCTGCTTCAACCTTGGCTCTATCTCAGTGCTACTTCTACCAGAGCTATGTGGTTGTTAGCTAGGATCCATTGGCATGTAGCAGTAAAAGCCTCAGCGCGAGCGACATCTAGCTACTCTCGTAGTCCTATTAGCATAGCCTAATCATCAACCCTTGCTACCTAGGTTGCATCCCTATCTTCAGCAACTAGCTCAAGTCGCCTTCCTATGCCTACGGCATGCTTTTTGAGCTAACATTGCGCAGCCTCGGTCCTCATAAGCCTATCCATGCAAGTGATGTAGGACTCCTACCAGAAGTCCCGGGTGTCCTAATGAGCATAAAAAATCTTCATCACGGTGAACATAGAACTCATAGTGGGACTACAACTCTCTACCTGTTCATCTCGGTCTTGGATCAACGCATTGCGGTTGCCCTATGTCAAAACATTGTAGATGGATCCACCCAAGGAAAAGTACCAGCGGCACTACCGGTAAGCTCATCCCCTTGCTGCTAACAAATCTTGCTCAACACCTCAAAAGCAACAACTTGGGCACCTTCCCAAGGAGTTCTTCCCTTGGATTCTGCTTTCCACTCTTGCCAAGGGGTGCTTGTGTACGAGCAGGGATAGTCAGTTGTACTTCAAACCATGGTTGCCCTTCCAAGTACTCCTTAGTCCAGAAATAGTGGGGTGGTTATGTGTACCCCATGAAGTGCAACACCCTCCAGAGTAGGGCAGGGGAGTCGAACATGTCCAAGAAAGTGTCATTCCCTGTCATTGCTGCCATCTGTACCAACAAAATATGGTGTAATATTTGTGAGAATAACCTTACATCAGGAAAGAGTTACTTCACAGAATAAGAAACTTATAAGGGGAGGAACAATGCAAGTATGCAAATGTATGAATTATCATGATGCATGCACGTTCCATACGTCCTCACAAACTTAGGAAATTGAAACTTCTAGCGACATACACGGTGGCATACATATGTTCTCTCATAATATAAGCGTAACTAGTCGGGCTACATGTTTCATTGTTAGTGCACCTGCACAAAAATTTCTTTTCAGCCCAACCCCACATTTATATATGCAAAAATGAAAATCTGGTCTCTAAGTTGCAAGCTAAATACTTCCATATATATATATACTTCCACATCAAAGCTACCCAAAACTAAATACGTCCTATATATACACATAAATATGCATATATAGTCGTATCAAAGCTAACCCACAATTAAATACCTTAGTGTATATATGGAACATTTATATACTTTAGTATGAAAGCTACCTCCCCTCTAAGACCGCATGCTCACATCTTGCGGTTATGCCACTCATCATCTTACCTTGGGCATAGAGGTATTTGATCCATGTATTACCACTCAAGTGAATGGCATCCATATAATAGCACGTCGTATGGACGACAAAAATAAAAAAATGCCCCTATTAGTACTTAGTCAACCACCTGAGATCCTTAACTGGGCATAAAGGAAGTGATCACTGGCATACTTTAGATTTAAGTTTCAAACTTGAATGCCTATATATAGCTATAAGTTGCTAAAAACTAGTTTTGGAAAATAAAAACCTTTGTTTTAAATACACATGTGGCAAGTAATGTCAAATCTTGCTCCGATACCTATCTGTGGCAGAACTGACTAATTTATAGGAGCACAAGTACAATGGCAACCACCCAACAATGATCGCACTGTCATACTTGAGCCCACATAAACCCGGTAGTCCGTTGAGTATCACTAAGGATCTCAAACAATCCAATCATACAACCAAGATCATGCATGATTCAACATACAAGCCACATATTACCTATGTTCACCATAGTTCAGCATACATCGGAGTATGAAAAGAGTTATTACAATACCAAGTTCAAATACAGTAGTAGCAGAAGCAAAGATAGTTTTTAAACTAACATCTCGCACCATTATTCAAATACATGCCTGTTTATGATCACATCCCCCAAAAGCATCATAGATTAGACATATAGAAGCGCCTTGCCCATGGCCTATTCCACATCCACTGTAGGATAGAAGCAGTTCTTACAATATACATGATAGATGGTGTTATCTACAACAAGTGGGAAATAAACCCTAAGTATACGAAGGTACTCAGCTAGACTTACCTGTCTTAAACAAAAAAGAAAGCGACTTAAAGGATCATGCAAGGATTTATAAGTGGAGCTAGCTTGACAATATTTTTGCAAAAAAGCACTAGTTGAGCTACACATTTTATAATTTGGTTCCAAGTTAATTATAGCTATTCATTTCTAGATTAGCATCTAACCTATGCCAAACATGTGATGTATGATTAGGTAGCATAACAATAATAACCATAGCCAGTGTATCATTTCCATGTTCATCATAACCATCACATTCCATAGTACCATTACTATGGGGGGTACGACCTCGGATAGCCACGGTAGACCACATGGGCTGTGTCCCCTAGGGGCAGCCCAGCCCACAAGATGAAGCCTTGTGGGGCACCACTCTGCTCGGTGCCTTCCGCAAGACATCGGGAAGATATCCTGAAGATACTATGAGATCTGTTAGGATATGTATGATCCCAAGATTCCTGTAATTTGTTATTACTTTCTAGTTATCTCTCAGATCTAATCGACTTGTAACCCTACCCCCCGGACTATATAAGGCGAGCAGGAACCCCCTCCAAACTCATGCAATATCATGCAATAGCTAATACAAACCAACAGACCATAGGAGTAGGGTATTACATTATACTGACGGCCTGAACCTGTCTAACTCATGTGTCTCTATTGCCTTCTTGTTCTTAATTACACGCCTCTCTACCGATCAATCTACCTTCATGGGATACCCCTCAGAGGACTGTCAATGATATTCTATTGATAGTCGGTGTGCCAGGTAGGGGTGTGCGCTTGATCCATGGTGGGCCAGATGGGATCTCAAGATCAACGCCGCTCGTGGCAACCTGACTTCCTACGGCGGCAGCCTTCAGTGGCCCTACGGGCTCGACATGTGGCGCATGCATCACCTCTCGACGACATCAGTGTATCAAGCTTTGGCCACAACATGCATCAATGCCAAAGACTTTAATCGTAGCCACCATGAGCCAGGAGCGGCGGCAACGCAATGTCATCGCGTGATGAATATGCCATGATTTGAAGTGCATACATCTGTATTCTGTATAGCAGCATGCAAGTAGAAGATCGAATGTGTATCAACATGCAAGCTAGTCATGCAAGTTTGAACACGTATGGGTACATGCACACTGAAGACATCATCCGGATTCAAATATTTCTACATATATGCAAAAAGTATATACACGGGCACCAGTCACGCTAGACTTCATCATGGCGCTCGCCTACAACTTCACCTACTCGGGCCCGACATGCAATTTGGGAACAAGTACCAGACGACCAAGATCTACTCGGCTCGATCAGGAATCTACCGAGGAGCAATTCGACTAGGTTACTTCATCAACCATGATGAACGACTCCAACATCGATCTAGATGACTCTGCCATCTCAGGTTCCTCCATGGCAACCTCACCTGGGGGCAACTCACCTAGGCCATGTTTTCGGATCAGACTACACTCTACACGCCCATGGGTTCCGTCCCTCGCACGGCTAACACAGTCCAACAAGGGATCAACTGGCATCAACTACGGCTCACCGACTAATCCACTTGACCGCCAATCAAGCTAAGTCATAGCTTTAATATTCTTCTAAATATTCTTCAGTCTCCATACATCGCTGCAATATTTCTTCGAGCTGTTTTCTCCATGTTTGCTCTCCAAACGATTTTCTGAACCCCCAAATAGTCATGTTGACGCTCAGATGTCCCCAGAGACGGCCCTGTCTCTGGCTCCTCCCTACACGTGCTACGGGCTCAGCGCTCTGCGTTATTGGTGGTCGGTTGCGGTTCCTTGGTGACGCTTGTTCCTCCTACACATGCACAGGCTCCATGCTCGATGTTATGGACTATGGGCTAGCTAGGTCTAGAAACTTAGCTACACACTGACTGGCCAGGTGGTTTATATTAAATATAAATACATCTTCGCTCCAACTGATCACCGGGCTACATACGCTATTTTTTCTCCAAAGTTCATATATTTTTACATCATGTACTACCTGTTCTACATATTTGTATTATAGGATCATCATCTAGGTGATCGGACCACCTGGTGCTCGGACTTCTCCACTGATCAACTGGTCGGACCTACTTGGTTCATGGACTCTATCGCCAACCAGTTGATCAGACTGTTTGTTGGTCGCTTCTACTCAATGCTCACTTTGCCACCGACTAGTTGACCAGACTGTTCGTCGCTCGTGCTTCATCACCAACTACGTCGATTACTCCTCGATGCTTGAATTCTTCGTGCTTGAGGACTAAGTGGGCACACTTCACCACACGAACATCGCTAGCTGTGCTGGGGACTCCTCAGTGCTTGGACCTTACCAGCTTCGCCGGGAACTCCTCGGTGCTCGGACAATCGCTAGCTATGCCAAGGACTCCTCGGTGCTCGGACCTCGCCAACTTTGTCGGGAACTCCTTGGTGCTCGAACATCATTAGCTACTGCCAAGGACTCCTCGGTTCTTGGACCTCGCCAGCTTCACCGAGAACTCCTTGGTTTTTGGACAATTGCCAGCTATGTCGAGGACTCCTCGGTGCTCGAACCTCACCAGCTTTGTCGAGAACTCCTTGGTGCTCAGACAATCACCAGCTATGTTGGGGACTCCTCGGTGCTCAGACCTCGCCAGCTTCATCGGGAACTCCTTGGTGCTCAGGACATCGCTAGCTACACAGGGGACTCCCCGGTGCTCGGACATCACTAGCAATGCCGGGGACTCCTCAGTACTCGGACATTGCCATCTACGTTGGGAACTCCTCGGTGCTCGGACATTGCCAGCATACGTTGGGGACTCCTCGGTGCTCGGACATTGCCAGCAACGTCGGGGACTCCTCAGTGCTCGGACCTCGCTAGCTTCACCGGGAACTCCTTGGTGCTCGAACAATCGCTAGCTATGTCGGGGACTCCTCGGTGCTCGGACCTCGCCAGCTTCGCCGAGAACTCCTCGGTGCTCGAACATCGCCCTTGGTGGTTAGATCTTGCTATGTCTCATTGGTGTGCTATCAAGCTACTCCATGCTGTTCGGATTAGGGTGCTGATCTTGGGCAGCATGTCTGGGGTCTTGATACGCGCATGTCGGATGACGTCGGCAAAGCTTTCAGACTTTTTTTCTTTGACCCTGCTACAAGATTCATTCTTCATCTTCTAGCAGGCTTTAGGACTAAGTGGGCACACTTCACCTTGCAGTGAATGTGTGCTTTTCTCATCTCGAGGCTATGCTTAGGGACTGGCTGCCTGCTCGGCTAGTCTTCTACTTTCTGACCCTGGCACCACATGACTACATCACCTACTATCAGACTCGGGGACTAGCTATGGGGGTATGGCCCCCAATATCTACAAAATAAGACATGGACCGCACCATCAGAGGTGGCCTAGCCCACAAGATCAAGGCATGCACGGCGCTACTCGGCATGCACCGCAAGCTATTGTATAGTACCAAATAGGATACTTTCCTTGTAACCCTACCCCTCCATAGTATATAAGGAGAGGCAGGGGTCCCCTACTCGACATCTCAATGCAATACATTAGAACACATGATGTAGGTATTATGTCATACTGATAGCCAAACCTATCTAAATCTTATGTCTTGGTGCTTGTATTACCATCTCCCTCCTGATCTCGCTCACCTCTGCCGATCAATCTACCTTCGTGGGATACCCCTCGGAGGACTACCGATGATATTCTATTAACAATTACTATGATGCTAGTGAACCTACACATAGAAAAGATGTAGGCCTATGATCAGGGCACTCTAGTAGTTCTTCTAGAGCCTACACCTCACTTTCAGGAGCTACCTGTAGTGGTGCCACCTAATTCTCCTCCTCTTCGGCCTTGAACTCCAAGAGGGTGATTCCTTCAGGCGAATCCTATATGCATGAGCATGAAATAAGATACTATAGATGTACAGGTAATGACATGGATGATATGGTATGATGAAATGCATAATCATAAATATCTTTAATAGCAAGGCATTAGAGTAATATCAAGATTAACTTTCTTTTACTGAGTAGGTGCATATCTCTTCTCTAGTACTTAATCAAACACTCACTTAGGTATTTATTGGACTGCAACAGCAGTCACTTGTTTTGACCATAACTAGAGTTTTACACATCCAATTAACCTGATCTAGGACTTTCTAGAAAGCTTATAAAATTTTCTACAACTTTCTAGGTATTTATTGGACTACAACAGCAGTCACTTATTAGTAACAAGTTTCACAGAAGAGATCATTATCACCACGAAATTGTCACCACAACAAACACTAAACATGCTAGCCATCTATTTGAATTATAGAGCAATAATTAACTAGTTGCCTATAACTAATTAGCTTTGAGCATAACTACCAATACCAATAGACTATATGCATTACATGCTCTATAGAAAACATCATGGTTAATCCCAATAACTTATTTACATGCATTTATTAATTTCCTTATATAATAAGGTGATTTCAAGGGTAAATATTTATAGTGCTTAATAAATTATGAGAAAATTACAATAGCCTACACATGACCCCATAGTGTATTGTACAAATTTAATTTCATTTGGATAAGTATAGTCATCTCTACAAAAATAACAAGTAGCATAGGCTTATTTTAGTAAAAATAGTCTAGCATAGTGAAAAGTGTCAAACAATAGATTTCATATTTTTTACTTTCATTCTAGCATAAGAATACTGTGTAAAAATTTTCATGATCATCAGTTATGTATTTTTACCCCAATTAATTTCACCCGAAACTACCAATAAATCAAGGTTAAATAGTAAAATCAGATTCCAATTATGCCTACCATATGTTTATTATTTTTCCTAGCTAGAGCATGTCAACACAAGACCAAACAAATTGGAATCACATTTTTAGCACTTCCCTAGCTCATGTTATGCATTTTACAAGATAGAAACTAATTTAAAAGCACTTATATAGCTTAATTTAATTCCCCTAGAAAAATACTCCAAACAGTAGGTTTCATACTTTTATCAAATATTACACTTCATTATGAATCCAACAAAATTTGGTTCACTCAATTTGGACATTCCTAGCTCTAGATATGAATTTTTGAAGTTTGAATCAATTTCTAAAAAAGAATAAAGAAAAACATTTAAAACTAAAATTGCTACATGCACCCAGGCTCACTACACCCGCTGCAACTGACTCTAGGCCCTGCAGTCAATGGGCCCTACATGTCATTGGCATAGAAGCCGAGCATGGCGGTTCACCGTGGAGAGCTCGCCGATGGCGAGGTCACCACCGACGTGCTCCCCTTAACAACCCACGTCAAATGGTACCCATGAATGACTTAGAGGCACATCGGAGCAAGCTCAACAGCGGCCATGTCGGCACGGTGGTGATGCACTGGTGGTGCACCGGCTGACTTCGGCCACGATGGGCTAGGGTGAGCTCTGCTATGGCTTCACAGTGACCAAGCGGACTTAGCGGGCATGGATCAAGGTTAGTAGCGGTGTCGGAGGGGCACGACCGCATGCATGGCGGCACGGCGGCTTGAGCGTGATGATGGTGAGGTCACCATTTCGATGAAATGGCAGTCGGTGATGGGTCTTCATCATGGGATAAGTTGCTAGGGTTCATGGTGGCACTGAAATGCATGCTAGAGGGGCATGACAGGGACTGGTTAGGGACGGCCACGGTGAGCTCATGCTTGTGGCCATGGCGAATGCACATGGCACAGACACGTGTTCCCGTACCAATGCGGCGGTAGCAGTTAAGCAGGCTATAGCCTTAGCATCTAGACCCTATGGCGATGATGGACCAAAAGAGAGGAAGGTAGGAGGAGCAGTGGTGATGGCTGGACATGGGCGAGCTCCTACCCAGCGGCGCACCATGGCCATGTCGGCGACGACGACGTGCAATGTGGCCTGACCTAGGCTCAAACAGTTACAATGGTAGGTCGGGGAGGTAGAGGACATGGTGGCAGAGCTATGGGCGTGATGGATTGGTTGGTAGTGTGGCATGGACGGTGTGCAAGCATAGCGAAGGCGCACAGCGATGGCGACAGTGGTGCGGCTTGGCTCTGGCGTGCACGAGAGAGAGAGACGAGAGGGGGAGTGAGTGAGCACATGAATGGGTGAGCGTGGATGCGCAGCGCACTTCAGCGTGTGCTAGACCGCGACACGGCCTAGAACCAATGTACGGCCTCCACGCGGCAGCCGAGGCCTATGGCCGATCGACCACGACGTGCACGCGGCGCCGGTTCAGACGGTGGATGAGATGACTGGCAGAGCAAGTTCAAGTTATTGATACTCCTAATCCATGACAATTTTGTGGAAACTTCATTAATACAAAATGGAGAGCTACAAGAGATCTACAACTTTGCTTTAGAAAGTTTTGTCAAATTCGCCATGGTTTTCAATTTACAAAGCTCCAAAGTGGGGTACTTTGAAACTAAAATCAGCTCCCACACTTAGAAAAATTTCTAAGTCCCTAAACAACATTTGATTTCTAATTTGGAGTTGTTTTTTACTATGTTAGGCACTAAATTAGCTCATGACCCTTAAATAAAGTTTGTTACCCATGTCAAGAGCTACAACTTTTATGAAGGGTGCACTGCTAGCAAATACTATTTGCTATAGTTCAACTCTAGTCAAAGTAGTAACATGAAAAATGAAGTTTTGAGTAAACTAGGACTTAGAAGCAAAATTGGCTCATGCCATGGATACAAACATTGTTCCATTTTTCATCCTAGATGTGTCTAAGGTGTTTTACCTCACAACCATCTCTTGCATTGGTCACACATGAACACAAGCATATGCATGCATATAATCCACATCACATGTGATAAAGATAATGTGAATGAAATGAAACTTCATATGCTCATGCTCATGAATGCTTGGATGATGCTTGTGCTCATGAAATGCAGGTACCAAATGCAATGCTTAACACTAGGGTGTTATAGTCTAGAGGACTTAAAAATCCAAACCCTAGCCGTGGTTATCCATATTTAATTTTTAGCAATGCATGAATTACTTTTCACTTTTAGCATGTTTGCTCGTCTGCATTAGTAGAAAGAAAAGAAAAATTACATCATTGCAACATTAAAGCCTAAAGCCCCATGTGAATAAATCTATGGTGTGTAAAGGCCCGTAGGAATATTCACTGTGGTGGCATAAAAATAAAAATACCATATATACATATTTTTTGCATTATATAAATAGGAAAATCTAAAATATTAAATAGACATCTTGCTAGAACTTTGTCAATTAGGAAATCTATCTAAACCTCTAAGGACAACAAATCTCTGAATAGCTAACCGCTAACCCCTTATCCTAATCTGTGCCATAAGTTTTTGTGCTCTTGTTGGAGTATTTTGTAGGATGATCAAGAATAAAGCCATCCATCCGAAGTATATTTTCCCGAACTGTCCCTACACCCACAACACGAGGAACACAACTTCTAGACGGAATGAGAAAGACTTTTGTTGGTAGACTCACTCTAAGAAAGACCACGACAACATCCAACTTGGGGAGGAGCATCCCCCATGTATCTAGCTAAGTATTTCTTTCCCTTTTGGTTTTCTATTTTTAAGTTTGCTTCATATTTTCTAAAGAAATAAAAAGATGCATAATAAACAAATGCAAAATAAAAGTTTATCTTATCTAGTTATAAATATATTAAAGGTGTGATCCTAAATTGTGAAAAACAAAATAAAAAGTGTGTCTAGCTTTCTGTTTTTAAGAGATGAATAAATAAATGTGCTCTAAGGATAATCTCTTAAATGGAAATAATAAATAGTTGATCTATCATAATTCCTTTCAAGTACCTAGTTTTCAGCCTTGAATTCTCCCGAGTTTTGGATACGACCGTTTTGATATAAGAGTTTACGTTGAACTTGAAACTCGTGGGTAGCATGTGCTTGATCTAAGTCTAGGTAATGGATGGATATGATATGAAAAGGTCTAAGCTACTGTTTATCTTATTCCTAGCGATACTAAAGTTCTGGAGATTTAACTTTTGAAAAAATATGAAAATCTTACATGATGAGCTCTTGTATGACAAAGCTTGAATTCCTACCAGAGCCATATATGATATTTAGATTAGGAAAACTTCCACTCATATATGTTGCTTTCATTGCATTGAGTTTGGTCAAGCATTGTTGACCCTTATGAGAGGTTTGTCATGCTCTTAAAATTAAGATCATGTACACACCACCCAAATATGCACTACTCCTATACTGGGGGTAGGTGCAATAACATGCCATTCCATATAGATTCACCCAAAAATGTTTTACTCCTACACTGGGAGTAAACACCAAAAAATTTGATAGATATCCACCAAATAAATGCTCCAAGTTCTTGTTGCTATCTCTTAAAAGTTTTGTTGCAGAAAAGAAGCATGGGGCTATGCAAAAGTTATCCAAAAAAAGGAAGAGATGAGAAAAAAATGGACAAGTGTCCGAGATATTCAAAACAATGGGTACTTAGATGCCCATCTGAAAAAAAAGATGAATAAGATACCCCATGTTCTTTTCAAGTTTTAAAAGAGATATGTTTTCAAGGAGCATAGTAAAATTAGGTTAGCCACCATATATCCACACACATGCACATCTTGATTTGATTGTATGACTCAACTCTCTTTGAATTTGAGGTTTGACTTTACAATATATGTATTGCAAGTATGTTCTTTTATGCTTTCTCCACTCCTATGAGCTCCACATAAGCCTTAGTTGTAGGAAGAGAAAGGCATAACTTCACTATTGCCTTGGTGAGGATCCATAAATACCATATATTGAGAGACTTGACAGTGTCGTACAATGGAAGCTCTGAGTTTTATTTTGAAAACCTATAAAAGCTCTTGAATAATGGTTCAGCAAAGAACTTGAGACATAGTGCTTGACTTGATTGTTCTGTCTTTCAATTATAATAGACCCAAGTGAAGGCTGAGAAGCCCCATGGTTGAAGGTAATATGGATAAGTTTGAAGTCAGCTTGGTTTATTCTAATCTAGAGGAGAATTCATGTTTGAACGCATATGTACTTTTGAGGAGTTGCTACAATGTATTCAAAAAAATCTCAAAACTTCTAATCCATTTACTAAGTTTAGCGTTGCTAAGGGACTAGCGAAGGTGAAGCTTGGGGAAATTTGTTGACGGTAGTTAACAACCATTATAAACCATCAATATAACATGCATAAGGGCATAAATATAATCACCAATGAAGGTTTAGGGGTTTAAACTAACAAATTCCATGAGTTTTGGAAAATCTATATTTTCTACAGGCTTTATCCAGAAAATCATCAAGATGGACCCACATGTCAGATTTAATTGCGCTTATCTGCAATGAAATGGACACCAGAAGGTTCTAGAAGACTCGAGAGGACTCCATATTGTCTCAGAACCGACCAATTTATAAGAGTACAAGTACAATGGCAGCCCGCAAGCGGTCGCACTATCATACTTGAACCCATATAAACCCGGCAGTCCATCGAGTACCACGACGGGTCTCGATAAACGATTTACAACAACCAAGATCGTACAGGATTCAACATACATGTCACATATTACATAAAGTTCACAGATACATTTCCATCATCAGAGTATGAAACAAGTTATTACAAACCAAGTTTGATAAACAAAAGTAGAAGCAAATTAAGTTTGAAAGTAGCAATTGCCAACATAGTTTGATAAAGTGCCAACATACGATCACAGTCCACAAAAGCATGTAGAGGGGTTAATAAAGAAGCCTGCCCAAGGCTTACTCATCATCCACAGCAGGATAGAAACAACTCTTGCAATAACCATGATACACAGTGCCATCTGCAACAATGGGAAATAAACCCTGGGTATGAGAAGGTACTCAGCTAGACTTACCCATCATAAACCAGAAATAAAATGACTCCAAGGATCATGCAAGGCTGTATATGTGGATATAGCTTGGCAACATTTTGCATAAAAAGCAATTAACTCAATTATACAATTAGAATTCTGTTATCAAGTTAATTATGACTATCCATCTCTAGATTAGCAACTATCCTGTGCCAAACATGTGGTATATCATTTTAAGAGCATACAATAGTAACCATAGCCGGTATTGTAAATCCATGTTTATCCGAACCAACATGTTCCATAATACAGTTACTACGATGTTGGGACTAGCCAAGTTTCTCACTATCCGGGAGAGACGGTGATTCGAATCATTTTCAACCAGCTGGGAATTTATTCCTAACACAAACCCAGGCAGACCAGATCAATGGTCACCTTAGGTCACCTTTGGTACAACTCAAGTACACATTTCGCGGGTTCACCTAGCGCCGTACAATCAGGGACAACCAAATGCTAGGACGTTCAGGCCCAGCCTGCCCTTGGGCTTAGTCTGGCTCCCCACACATCCTTACTACCATCCAGAGTGCGCACTTTTACAGAGCAGGGCTTGGCCTGAGTTGAGCTACTCGGCTTCGCGGTCGGAATGAGTTATCCGGCTAGCTAAGTGATAGGCATGCGTTCAATCTTGTCAGAAGCACCAATAACGGTATGGTCCTTAATCGGCACAGATGGAATCACATGAGTCAACCTACCATAGACTCCATCCGGCCTCGATTTACATTACCCCATGGTTCTTTTCCACGATAGCAAATATAGCCAACCATGCTTCGGTATCCACCTATAACTCGTAGGTGATAGGAAATCACCCGACTTCTACCGGTCTAAGCATGGCTAAGCATATATTCGATCCTGGACCTATACAGGGTTAAAGGTACTTTTCTGGACAAGGAATTTATATGCATCAGTGGTTTCAAATCAACTCTTATAACCTAATGCATCAATCATAAGGGACTCAAGTAAAATTTTGTAAAACACTAGGAGACTTAGAATGCAACGGGGCTTGCCTTTCAGAAAGGAAGTGGGGCGATGATTAGGGCACTCCAGAAGCTCTTCTGGGTTTAGCTCCTCGTCTTTGGGAGCTACGGCTTGAGGAATCTCCTACTTGGTCCCCTTCCTCTCCTTCGTCGAACTCCAGCAACGTTATCTCTTCCGTCGATCCTAGATGCATGAGTGTGACATGAGATAATGCGAATGCATTCATGTTGGCAAGTATAGTATGATGATACATGATGAATGGATTCTTGCAAGCATTCTTAACAACATGGTGTTAAAGAAATAACAAGTGCATCACATTTACTGAGTATGTGCATATCTCTTCTTGCTTATTTAACCAACTACTTCAACAATGCATTTACTATATCACAACACAGCAGCTACTTGTTTTACTCATAACTAAAGTTCTACTTATCCAAATGTTGTGATCTTGGACTTTCTGGAAAGCTTATAAAATTGTCTACATCTCTTATTTAATCACCAAAAGCTAATTCAGATTTATCTTAACCAAAACAGACAATTAATTCAGTGCTGTCCAGAAATTCCAGAGAGCAAGCATTTCGGGATACTAACTTTAAACAGCTATAACTCCTAAACCCTTTGGTCTATTGCTCTGAAATTTTAACACAAGATAAATGAAGAAGTTATCTACAACTTTGTTATTAACCATTTTTATAGCAAACATCATTTTTACTATGCAACATACCAAATCACAGAATGTCCAAAAACCCTTTTCACCCGAATTATAAAGCAACAATATTTCTACTACATGTAAGCATTCAAATTTTGACAACACCAAGTTTACCAACAGTTCAAGAATACCAAATATACTCAAGAAAGCATAATGGTAAAGCCCAAACTATTTATTTAAATGCCTTTATTATTTTATTTAGATACTTAGGTTAAATAATAAACATATACTAAATGTACATCATAAATTCTCAGAAATTTACAGAGGCTTACTAGTGCTACCAATAGACTACTGTAAAAGTTTCATTCCATTTTAGCAAGTAAAACACCCTACACAAAAATTACAAGGCATAAAGGTTTAAAATAGCATAAATAGAAAACCCTAGTGAAAAGTGTCAACCAACAGATTTTATATTTTGTTTAGCATCCATATGGTACTAGGACAACCTCCAACAAATTTCATGAATATTGGATTCATAAATAATTTATAAAAATTCATACAAGGATCACCGAAATATAAAACAAAAATCTATAACTACAAATCCATACATGTACTTACCCTCAAATTTTTACCAGAGCTTATACTTGTCAAGAACAGCTCACCACATAAATTTCATAATTTTTGGAGCACAGGAACTCTAGATATAAAATAAACAAGTTTACATACATTTGAAAACACATTTCAAGTTTCATTTTAAATCTTTCAGAAATTCTACTACAAATGCTAGTATCATAATTTTCATAAATACTACACTTCCTAAGGAATACTACAAAATTTGGTTCACAAATTGTGGATCTCTATAGCTCAACTTATCAATTTCTAAAGTTACACACAAAAACAAGAATAAATGGACTAGCTTTTTCTGAACTGAGTCTGTGACAGACGGGGTCCACCGGTCAGACGGACCCATGCGTCAGCGACTGAAAATAGGGGAGACGGTGCGGAATCGACCGGGGTTCAATGGAGCTCGCCAATTGTGGCCTCTCCGGCGACGACGTCTGGACTATAGTGACCCCCACTACATCCCGCGCGCACTGGTGCAACAAATTGGACCGATTAACGAAGTTAGCTACTACGGCGGCGGCCATGGCGGCGCGGAGGTGCGAGTCGATGGTGCTTTGCCAGAGGAGACCACGATGACTCAAAATAGGGCTTGGACAAGCATCTACGGGCTACGGTGCACCAATTGCGCATCCAAACGTGGCACTCGGTGGTCGGAGTTGGCCGGACCACGGTGACGGGCCACGGCGGCGGAATGTGGGCGAAGTTGAACGTGGCATGGTGGCTTACCGGGCGCGGTCAGTGAGCACAGGCAGGCGTGGCGAGTCTCAGGGGTGACGGTGAAGTGGTTGCGGTGGTGGAGAAGCGAGGCAGGGCAAGCTGGTGGCCGACAAGCGACGGCGGCGAGCTTGGCGCTGCTGCGGCTGCTGCAGACGGCGAAGGAGGAGGCTAGTGAAAATGGAAATGTCAGCGCGGGCGTATCGGATGGAAGCTGGGGGTGATAAAGACCTGCTTTGGCCTGACGTGGCCACGCTGGGTAGAGCAACGGTGACTCGCGGCCTCCTTTCCTCCATGCGGCGGCCAGTGTCTGAAGGCGGTCGGCCACGAACCAGCGTGGCGCGGCGTTCGTCAGTGCCCATTCAAATGCCTAACAGCACGATTTCGTGAAGCTCGATCTTTGAATCCATGACGAATTAGCGCACATAATCTAAACCAAAGTCGTAGACCTATATACCATCTTCAACTTCTATTAAAGAATCAATCTCTAATTCCCAACCAATACACAGTAATATCATCTCCAAGTCAAGCCAATGCAACTGAAAACCAGAAAAAGACTTAGAAAATTCTAAGTGTTGCAAAATAGTGTTTTGTTGATTTTTGGGAGCTCAAAAAGACTAAGCTATGCACCTTATTATCTCATGACCCAAAAATAAAAGTTGTTCCTCTAGCCAAATACTACAACTTTGCTTTAGTGACCACCTCCATGCAAGGTCTCTAGCACATAGTTCAAACTTGGTCAAACATGCTACATTCAAAAGATCACTTGTATTTGAACTATGACCTAGTGACCCATTTAGCCCTAGCCATAAATACCAAAGTTGTTCATCATGATCTTCTAAACATGTTAAAGCTATTTGTAAGGTCACACACTCATTTCATGCATTGGCCACACATAGGGCTATCCAGGTCAACACATATAACATCACTTAAGTACTTGATCATGAAAGGTGACCTTCATGAACAATGTTCCATTTGTTAACCTAAGTGTAGCTAATATGTTTTAGTGACTCACATAAACCATTTACATGTATTCACTCATGATCATATGCATATATACAAAGAAACATAAAATAACGCAATGTTGCATATGTTTCAATCAAATGTTTCACTTGTAAAAGCTTAAATATGAATGCTTGATGCTCACGCTCATGCAATGCAAGTCAATTTATGCAAGGCTAACACCTAGGGTGTTACACATATCGATGCGAAGGGTGAGAGGCCAGTAAGTGGGGCCGCTCGGCACCACCTGCAGGTCGCCCTGGCCCTAGGGCCCACTATTAACCTCCACGTCACAATATCGGTTCTCCACCGCCTCTTATGTTGCATCTTCGCCATCCTTTAAGTTAGTTTGATCCAAGGACTCACGTTGGATGCTCTGGCCTATATATATCAGCCCTGCCCCCCTGAAGGCATAAGTCATTTGAGAAGACAGAAACCCTAATCATCCTCAGAGCTCCACCATATTCTAGGGTATAGCTAATTAGGCTAGGTCTAGAGGGATGCAAGCAAGCTTCGCTTGGATTCCTGATCATGTCAAGAGCGTGGTTCGGTATAATCTTTGTACCCCTATCTCTTTTGTACCTCCATTACTTTTATATGCTAGTTACAATTGTTATGACAATATCAGTATTTATCTTATTCATGTTCTTCAGTTACAATGTTCATTGTCTACTTTGATTATATGCTTAGTATAGTTAGATTATCATCATGTTCATGCATAAGTCCGTATAGCGCTCACTCTAAGGTACCATGGGTGAGTGGTTGACATTGTCTAAGCGTGGTGCTTATACATTATTTACCTACAAATACACCCTATATTCTACGTCATGTGGTAGATCGCGGATGTGATACTCCCGTTGAGTCATTTGTAGTCCACTCCCCAAATATAGGCACACGTAGGGTTCGATTACGAAGGAAGGGTGAGCTCTATACTTAATCTTCCGTAGTAATATCCCTTATGTATAGATATGATGATAATCTCAGCAATGATTACTAGTTATAATTGCACTAATAAATATATGCTTTAACCTATAATTAAGAATGACTTAGGAATTATTCCTCTAATATTCTACCTGACCAGTCGCACCGTTGTTGAGCCAGTCGTGATAGCAATTTTCATCGATAGTTTATTCAGGCACTGTACTCCACCCGCTATGATCCAAGGGTTTAAACACGTATCACCATTAGTTGTCTGTTTGATCCGATGGTTCATTAGGGTGGATTGAGTCCAGACCGTCCATCTAGACCAAACCCTAAGACTATCCTCCGTCCACTACAAGAAACATGCCAGTTTTTGACATTTCACTTTTGTTTCATGTTTTATGACACACTAGTGACATAAATCACAAGCCAAATTGGCTATATTACAATGAAAGTGACCTCCATTTGCTGTTGGACACTAAAAATGGCAAGGTTTGCTGGAAGACACTTTGATTCTCGTCAAATTTGCTGATGGACACCGAACCCATCAAAATATTCGTTTCTAGCTTTTGAGGAGAGAGAAGAGCGATGAAATGTACTTTATACCCCTGCCTCTTTCTTCTTCCTCACTCTCTTCTCTTCTCCCCCACTCATTGTTCGCTCATGGGTCACCACCGTCCGTAGGAGCGCGAGGGCTACCACCGGCCATCAGCTGCCACTACCACCAGCTTCGCTCGCTGGCCTCCACGCTCAGCACAACACAGGAGCACGCCTCCGCGGTGTAGGAGTAAAATATTTTTGGGTGGATCTAAATGGAAAGCATGTTTTTGCGCTTATCCCCAGTGTAGGAATAGTGCATATATGGGTGATGTGTACGTTATCTTGATTTTAAGAGCATGATAAACCTCTTATGAGGGTCAACAAAGCTTGACTAAACTCAATGCAAAACAAGTCGCATATAAGTGGAAGTTTTCCTAACCTAAATATAAACATGTTTGGCTTCGGTAGGAATTCAAGCTTTGTCACACACGATCTCATCATGTGGAATTTTTATATTTTTCAAAAGATAAATCTCTATAATTTTAGTATCACTTAGAACAAAATAAATAGCAGCTCATACCTTCTCATATCATATTTGCCAATTACCTAGACTTAGATCAAGCATTTGCTACCCACGAGTTTCAAGTTCAGCGCAAATTTTCATGTCAAATCAAGTTCATTCAAAACTCAGAAGAATTCTAGGCTAAAAACTACGTACTTGAAAGGAATTACAACAAAGCAACTATTCATCATTTCTATCATGTGAGATTATCTTCAAGTTCTTTTTATTCATTTGGCTCCTAAAACAAGACAAAAAAACAAAAGCACATTTTAAGCAAATTAAACTTAAAGAAAACTGTACACTCTTTTTGTTTGGTTTTTTAGATCACTCCATAGTAATATATATATATAAGATAAAGGTAAATTTTTATTTTGTTTTCTTAGTTTTGCATTTTTTTATATATAATACAAATTCAAAAATTAACTAAAGAAAATGATAAAATACGAGAAATAAAATTTACCTGAAGTAATGGGGGCTCCTCCCCCAAGCTGGTTGTTGTTGCGGTCTCTCAGAAGGGTGGGTCTATGTTGAGACCCTGGAATAAGTACTACCAATTTTGGTTCTCCTGCTCCTGGTGCTGCTGGATGGCGGCAAGGCATTGTCCTACTTCTTCTTGCCACTGGGAATGTTGGTGCAGAGTGTTCTTAATCTCATGCTGGTTCTCCTCAATGGTGGTGAGTCTGGTGTCAAAGCGAGCGTGTTCCATCTGTTGCTCATGGTAACCCATAGGCGGTGGATGGTGGCCCTTGTCTTAATCATGATAGCCTGTGGGATGATCATGGAAGCCACGAGCAGAGAAGGACATGCGTCCTCCCTGGTAGCCGCTAGAGACCTCCTCATAAGACTGCTGCTGGTAGTAGTCAAAATTGTCATCCTACCATTGCCCACTTGGCCCCTGTTGTCAGGAACTCTCTGAATGATGCAGAGAAGGCTGCTCCCACCCAGCATGTTCAGGTTGGTGCATACGAGAAGATCCCGGCTAGTACCAACCTGTATGCACAAGATGGTGCACCTGGGAAGGTGCTACTTGATCAAATCCTATGTAGGCGGTGAAGGCAGGGCCTTCTAGAATGGGGTCATCTCCATGGTACAGAGGCTATGGGTTGCGAGTGATCCTCACAGAGGCACTCCTATGAGGTGCTTCCTCCTTGCTCTGCAAATCAAAGACAAATGAATCCACTGCATACAAACCAAGGTTCCGGTCTGGTAATAGGAACTCGGTTGTATAATCCACATACATCATGACAAGTTTCCTGTCTCTTCCCTTTTTTAACAAATATGCATGGTTAAAATAGTCATAATTAATAAGCCAAATGGGAACATCAATGTAAGTAACAGAAACATTTTCTAGCATGCCCAAATTTTTAGCTATGCGGGTGAACAAAGAAGTGCACCCAATATCTCCCTTAAGACCAGGAATTTCTAACCATTGTGTCATCATGAATTTTACGAGTGAGACCTTCTTTGTTTTGATCATGGCATAAAGCAGTTTTAGTTCATTATTCCTAACTATGCGGAAATCACTTCTAGGAAATAAGAAAAATCCTAACCATTTATGCATAAAGCGCAAAGTAGGGTGCTGAATTTCATTGGTACGAGGATGGTTGCAAATAATTTCTTTTGAAATCTCCCTCCAAAACTTATTCCTATCAAAGTCTTGTATAGCAGAGTCTATGTCAATTATGCACTGAGAGTGAAATCCAAGAAGTTCACTAAAATTTTTCTAGGGAATAGAAAATTCTTTCCCAAAAAGTCTAAATGAAACATCCGAATCAGTGGGTTGCAGAGTGCACAAGAATTTAATAGTCAAAAGCATACACCCCGGCTCATCAATTTTCCAAGCATCCTCCAATCCTACGGTCCTAAAAATAAGTTCAAATTCAGTGGTCATACCTGTGGCTTGTAGTAGGGCTAGATCGTAGGCAGGAGTGAGGATGAAATCCTAGGTCTTCAGCTTCCTGTACATGTTCTTCTCCCTATCTCCCCGGAGCTTGAGCCAATTCTCTTGCAGAAGAACGTTCCTTTCTATGGGGGCTAATCGATACGGTGCTCCAATAGCGGGAGACGGTGGATCAACCTTGATGTCGATGCTTGCTCGGGATGAAGAACTCCTTGTTGAACAGAACGACATTGCCCGCTTGAGTTTGCCGGTGATCTTGCTCATTTTCCTACAAAATAGACAAAAACAACACAACTCGAGGAACAGGATTAGGAGATGAAAATATTAGTGGTTAGCCATCCAGAGTTAGTAGTCCGAGGGTTAGTCATCCCAAATTGCCTAATAAATATTCTAGTCAAAATTTTGGCATGACTTCCATCTTAATTATTTTTAATTCCCTCACTTGATTTGGACAAACTACCACACTTAAACTCTATTTTTCTTTCAAATTTTAGCATCACCTCTCTATCTTTCTCAAGATTTTAGCACTACTTTCACACCCAAACTTTCTCTCACTCTTTCTTACTCCAACACTACTTCTTAAAAGAAGAAATCTTGAAATGGAATTCCGAACTCAAGAGCTGGAATTGTATTATGTTAGAGGCCGAGATCAGCAAGGAAGGAGTCGAATTTATAGGCGACGCAGCAGTAGGCTGGCCGGCTAAGTGGTGGGGCTAGCTGGCCCCACATCATGGCCAAATGACCTCTCCATTTTCCTGATCCCTCTTTGCTTCGTGCTTAAGCAAATGTTGGTGCCAATTGGTGCTCTTTCAGTGGATATGGTTGGTGAAGAGTGATAGTGTAGGATAAGTAGGTGATAGGTGGTGGTTGAGTGGGTCCCATGTGTCCCCCATATTTCTATCGTATATATAAATATAATGCAAAAATATTTTATGATACTATGTAATATAAGAAGATGAATGATGGTATTTTTAAATTTTTATGCCTCATGGTAAATATTTCTTATGGATTTTTACTCTGTAAAAATTATTTACATGGGGCTTAAGTTTTTATAATGCCATGATGAGAATTTTTGTTTACTTTTTCTAATGCAGGTGTTGAAAAGTAAATATACCAAAGTAAAATATAATGCAAAAAATAATTATAGATAACTACTAAGTTACCTCCCAGCGAGGGTTCGGAATTTTGAGTCCACCGAACCGGACTTCTCCGTTCAAGTTTATTCTTCAGGTGCGCCAGTAGGTCTCGGAGATGGAGACCTTGATACTCGGTTCTCATGCCACTCCAGATTGGAGCATTGTTCCGATCTTGGCTCGAAAATGAACCACTCTTCCTTCCCATTAATATAGAATTTAATTTCTCTAGCTCCGACATCAATGTGAGCATTTGTAGTGCACAGGAAGGGTCTCTCAAGAATGAGGGGTGTCTTCATGTCTTCCTGTATGTCAAGTACTACAAAATCAACAGGGAACAAAAAAGTTTCGTATTTTTACTGAAATATTCTCAGCGATTCCTGCAAGGTAAGGACCGATTGGTCGGCCAGCTACAAACACATCGATGTTGGTGTGAGTGTTGAATATTTGAGCTTGTCAAAGACCATTTTGGTCAAGACACTAACATTTGCTCCAAGATCGCATAACGCATTCATAAAGTTCTAGGTCCCGATCGAACAGTCAATAGTGGGACATCTTGGATCCTTCTTCTTGATAGGTGAAGTGTTTAGGATGGCCGCACTACACTCCTCCATTAACTTGATTACCTCAGTGGAAGGCAGTGGTCTTTTGTTGTTGAGGAAGTGTCAGAGATACTTCGCATAGGTACGTACCTATATGGCATCGAGCAACAGAATATTGATATATAACTTTTGAATTACCTTTATGAACTTACCAAACTGCTCATCCATTTTGGCTTTCCAATTTATGTGTGGAAACAGTTGGAGAGTTGTGTCATGAAAATCTTATTGTTACTCCTGCTCTTGTGGCCCAACTTCTTCAACTTCATTGGTTCTCTTCTCCTCTTTCTGTAGTACCACTGGTGTCTTTCTTGTCCTTGTCGGATATGGTGGATCACGAGTAGACTTGCCACCTCTTGTGGTTATGGCGTTTACCTTCTCAAGGTTAGTGGCAAAAGGCAGAGCAGCAGCCAACTGAGATAATTGTGATTCTATCTTTTTATTATAGCTAAGTTAGTCTTTTATGGCAGAAGAAAACTATCTATTTTAGTATTTTTGTTTTCTAGGACCTTGTCATTAAAAGAAAGCATCTTAGAAATATTCTCATTAATCCTAGCTTGTTCTAAGATCAAGTCTCTCAAGGATGGTTGTTTAGAATTAGAAGAATTATAGTAATTACCTAGGTACTTACCTTGGTAAGTAGACCGTTGTTGTTGATTCCACCCTTGTCTCTGTTGTTGTGGAGTAGAATTGTTGACGTTGTTTGCATCCTCCTGATATTTAGGGAATTCTACCCCTAAGTATTCTCCACATACATTCTGAGAATTGAAGGCATCTTGAATAGCCTAACGATCTTTCTTGTAATTGGCTCGCTGTTCAAGCCAATTTAATAGGACATCCATCTTGGTTGACATTGCACACACCTCTTCTGGTACTTCTTCGCTCTTATTGCATGCTTGAATATTCCATTGAGACCAGCCTTGATTAGAGGCTATCTTTTCCATAAGAGTTTCAATTTTTCCAAGGGTGAGTGACATAAATGATCCTCCAGGCAGTTGCATCTAGTTGTTCATGACTTTCTAAGTTAATCTAAGGTAAAAGCCTTGCATGAGCAACCAATCTTCCATCCCATGATGAGGACAATTTAAAATGTATTCTTAAAAATGTTCCCATGCTTCTAGAATAGTTTCTCCCTTCTATTGTTCAAAATTGGAAATCTTTCCTCTTAAGGCATTTGTCTTGCCTACAAGATAGAATTTTTTCTAGAAAGGCCTTTGAACACTTTCCCCATGTGTTGATGTGATCTTTGTTGATGTAGAACCACTACTTCGCTCTTCCCACTAGTGAGAATGGAAACTGGCGGAGTAGTATGATGTCTTGAGGAACGTCCTTGATGACGACTGTGCTACTTATCTTCAGAAAATTCTAAAGATGAGCACTAACATCTTCATGTGCCTTTCCACTAAATGGGGTAGCTTGCACCATACTGAGAGGCTTGGCTTGAGCTCAAACTCAAGGTTGGTAGTTCTGAGTGTTGGTCCAGTGCGAATGTTCTTGGTGCTTGGAGCAGAGATCTCACATAGAGTCTTCTCAGCCATAGCTCAGAAACTAGTGTTGAGCTTCCTCTTAATTAGGTTGATTTGATTCTGATTGGAAGTTGTTGGTGAATCACAACCAGTCCTGCAATACCCTATATAAGATATGAACAAAGACAAACAAGGGTAAGCCTGCTAAAGCATAGGTTATGATTTCATCAATAAGTATTTATTTGGTCAATTCTCTTAGCCATGTGACGCTCCCCAGTAACGGCGCCAGAAATGCTTGTTGACATTTCTTAGCATCACTCTTTACTAAGTTGTCGTCCCTAGCATGATGCTAGAAATGCGTCGTTGGTAATTATAAATGACACTTGAAAACTTAGAGGAAAATTATATATATATATATTAAAGTATCCGCAAGCACATAGATAATATACAATTATAGCATTTCACCCAGGAGTATACCAGGTATCATTATTTATATTTTATCCACGGGGAGGAGCTATGGAGTTGTGTTGGCATTGAGATATTGACAAATATATACTTATGATAAAATCACTCTCATGCTATGGCACGCGTAAGTTAATGGATAAATAAATGATAAGTGTAAGGTAATAATGGTATTCCAGAGATAGAAATAGAGACTCATAAAATATAGTATGGCTAAACAGGAGATTCGTTAAGAGCAAAAGATTCCTAAGTCATTCCTTATTTACTAAGTCTTTCATACACCTAAGTATATACACTCTCATCTATAGTACAACTAACTTTGGATCTATGCATAAGGAACATTACTCAGGAAGATCAAGAACAAAGCTTGTCTACCTTTGCAACCGTGTTCTACTTGCTCTACAAACTAGGAGTGGACTACAAAGGACTCAACAGGAGTGTCACATCTGTGATCTACCACATGACCCAGAGTGTAGAATGCATTAGTAGGCAAACAATATCTAAGCACCATGCTTACATAGTGTTGACCACTTAACTCACTCAAGTACTAAGCTAAGAGCTTTGCGAACATATGCATAAATTCATCATCAATCATAACTATATCAAGCATATAACTAGAGCAAACAAGAAACATAATAAATAGCAACATCATATTGAAGAAGCACAAAGTCATAAATTTAGAGATACAATGGCTATACCAGTCTCTAGATGGCAGATCCAGAATCCTAAGCAATAGCCCACACTCTACTTGAACCTTGCTATCTAGCCTATACTAGAAACTTGAATAATTGGAGCTCTATTCTCTTCTCTCTAGAAACCCTAATTTTTGGTCTGATCTTCACCTATGGCAGTGTCCTCTATAGGGGGGCAGGGGCTAGGTATATAGGCCGGACCATCTAACGTGAGCCCTTGGATCAAACCGACTTAAATGACAGTGTAGATGCAACCTAGGAGGCGGTGGAAAACCGACATTCGAAGGAGGGGCTGACATGTGGGGCCCAAGGGGCCAAGCGGCTTACAGGTGGGGCTAGCCAGCCCCACATGTCAGCACCTCGGCCTCCGCTTTGGTTTGGTGTTTTCCCAAGTCCTCTAGAACCTTCTAGAGTAATTTTCACCATGGATAAGCGCGATTTAATTTGATGTTTTGATCCCCCTTGACATTTTTCTAAAATAACACTGCTAAAAACATAGATTCACCAAAACTCAGGAAAATTATCAGTTTAAACCCTAAATCTATGTTGGTGATCATTTTCATGCATTATTTCAAGTTATATTGAAGTTTATAATGAATGATAACTACCGTCAACACCGATACAGCCTTACAAACAAGGTATAAGTCATGACAGATACTCATAGACAAATCATAGGTTAGACCTAACCAATGCATCCCTACTCGTCAAAATCTACTCTACTCCTATTCCTAAGGGGTGGTGTGAGCCAAAAAGTAAAGGTACTAGTTTGTGTTGATCATTGGAGATGTTCATTACAATGGCCAGGGTTCAATATTTAAACCTAAGGCCAGACTATGAGTCCTGGTCAAATAAGACCAGTTACAAAGAAAGAAAAACTCCTTAATTTAAGATAAATTGGACTCCAATCTTTCCTTTCTGTGGAATCCGAATGTGTCTTCTTGCTTCGTGCCTCGTTGATCCTGCCAATAGGTTTGATCCTGCCAATAGGGTCCATCCCCTTCTAATGATGATGTTGTCATGATCCTGCTGGCCATTTGGTTAGCCAACTTGCTTAAATATTTTGGCTTTCCTTGATAATTTCCTATCCTTGGAGATTTTCCATCGAACCACATTTTGGTGTCAACACATGCCCCCCAATTTTGGGATAAAAATGATTTTATTCCAACATTACTTCCTATGGCCGTTTGCACGTGTTGTACCCAAACATCTACTCTAATCTCATGCCAACTTCTTGCAAATTTATTCTATTGTCATTTCTTGACCAAGGATTTTATCAAAGATCGTGATGTCCGGTTATCTGATGGTGATCATCTTCTTGACCTCTTGAGCCATCCTTCTCTCTTTTCTGACTCGTGTTTAGCCGATCTCTTGTTATTCCTTGAGTCTATCATGTCTGCACACCAATTCCTCTATCATTGTTGACCGCTGCATCAGTGATCGGCTCCTTGGATTGGTCCCTTTCAAGCTTAGCTAATCCACCGATCTTTAGTCGGTTAGTCTCTAGGGCCTGTTTACGGACGTGCATGAAAGCACAAAATTGCAGCGGATAATGCTTTACGTCCACATCTAGATTTGAATGGATTTGTAATCAATCTTGATGAATAAAAATCTTCAAATCCGTTGCTCCTGCAACTGCCACATTCTCATTAGACCACATGTGGTTTCCTTGATCTTCGAGATGACCTTTTGCCTTCTATTTACTAACATTAAATCTGCGTTGCTCATGAAAATCCATCGGTGTCACACTTTTGGCTATAAATATATATCCCACAGTATAGCCAAAGGATCATATTTGCTCTGCTTTCGCTCTTGTTGCCGTGCAACTTCTCTTTCCTAACCTAAACCACCCTTCCTTTTCTCCCAAAACCATGGCCGATGGCAAGTGCCCTGCCTGATGATATTCTAGAGGAAGAGCTCCCCATGCACCAATGCATTTGTCGTATAGGGTAAGTCAGATCCTATTTGCACCTTTGTTCTTTTCAATGATCATCTTGACTAACTTCTTCTAACCTACAGAGCCATATCCCATGCTAGTGCCCATCATCATGTGGTGGGGCCCTCTAGAGTCGCTCAAGATACTAAATCAACGGCATCGATAGGATCTTCTAATGACTCCTCTGACTCCTATAATGGAGATGATGCTCGCCGCTATATCCACGAGCGGAATGTGGAGATGGACTGCTACTCGGAGGCAACTCATGAGAACGGTCATCTGGAGTTTGCCTTGAATGCCTCCTAGGCTACCCTTGCCACCGCGGAGGGGGAGACCAATGCCGTCCGGTCACAACTAGCGGTGTCTCATGCCAAAGTTGTGGGTAAGCTCTTCGAGATAACTTTGTATCTGATTATTACTCTTTTTCCTTGGTCTTCTCCCGAAGATCTCTTTCTTCCCATTGTAGCCCTGATAGAGCAACTAGAGGCACTCCAGTTGGTGGCAACCAATGCGGCCGATGCCCTAAATGTCCAAGGCGTTGTGTTGGATGCCCACCTCTAGGATGTCTCTGCGCATGCTTGGGAGGTGGCTTTTCACGATGTTCGACACCGAGCTGTTGTTACCCTGACGATTGCCTAGGTGTGCTCAGGGCACAATCTTCGCCTGCTGCAGCCCAGCTTCCTAGATGACAAGGGCCCCAATATCTATCAGGAGTTGGTGGACGACTTCGAGGGAGCCCCTAAAGTCATAGCACATGTAACCCCAGCTGAATGAATCATCAGCTGCATTTTCTTTGGTACTTAGATTGTAAATAGGGTTACATCAATTGAATAAAACTTTTCTATTGGCATCTGTTCCTCATGCTTTGGTTCTGAATGTTGCTTTTTCATCACTAATTTCTTTCAAGCTGATAACGAAGATCCTATCAGAACACTTTGAACTTAGGTTCTTGATCAGAAACAGCTGATTGGACCGAATTAGCTAACCCTTTCAAGGTTGGACCATCTGTGGTCAAGCGCAAATACCAACATTGCATTAAACAAGATTCCTTCTAAACTTGCATCCTCTTAATTAGACCTGATCCGAGGCACCAGGTGCAAACATTTAGCCAATGTATTTTTCCACTTTGTATAAACTCTCCGTTGTTTATCAATCGACCTTCAATGATTCTTCCAAGACTTTCAAATTGCTTTCTCACAACTGTCTTCAATTGATTAACTCTTGGAACCAGTTTCCAGGTCTGGGCTATGACACAAAACTATAGCAAATGGATTTTCAAATCTACGGCTTGGAACTGAATGAAGATGCAGAATGGCAACTCCTCATGTCCAACTGTTGCTTTCTCATTTGAATCTAACGTGGCCCAATAAACCCTACCCATGTTAATTTTGGCTTATAAATACGCACCTCTAGGGGTGTTGATGCAAAAGTGGATCTGCAAACACAAAGGGCTAATACCCAAATCGATATCCAAAGCGTGCCAGTCGATTTGACCTGTTAATCGACAAGGATGAAGATACGAGCACTTTGGTCCTGAACAACAGCGATACGCCCGGAAGTCACGGCCAAGAGGTACTCACGCGGAACTCGAGAATCGCCGAAGGTCGCACTGAAGCGATGCAACTCGCCGAATCAATGAGAACTCATAAAAAGGAAAAAATATGCAAATTGATGAAGTCGCCGAAAAGTAAGTAGATGCAAATAGGAGTAAAAATTGGTTTTGATATTGATTGATATTATATTACATTGCCCCTCAATCTATATTTATACCCTGATCTAAAGAGACATAACCAAATACGACTAGGACACCAAGTCCATATCTAAGGAAACACGTGACTCTTACATGAATCATACTCTAACAAATATAGAAAAGGAAATCAACTCCTATCTATTTCCCTGTCCGCCTCAATTATGATGGAATTCTCACTGACCTCCTTTCCATCGGCATACTTCCTGTTTCATTGGCAGTAGTTTTCAAGCCTTCCTTCATCGGCATCGACAATAACATCTCCAACCTTATCGGCAACGCCCGAGTCTAAATCAACCTTTCCATCGATCACCACCATTCATCGGCAACCATCTTTACAAGCTGATTTTCATCGACTGCCAGTGTATACAGTAACTTTCCTCCTGCCGATTAGCCCACTCTGATCATTTTGACATGTGCAAAAAATGGTGTCAACACATGCCCCCCAATTTCGGAGTATAAAACCATTAATGCTCCAAAATTTACTCCAGATAACGTTTTCCTTCGCCCAATTACCATAACTCATCCTCCAAGCCAAAACTTGATCTGTTATCAAATCTAATCAAATCTAGTCCTGATTCACGCACCTCAGTAAATATCGCACAATTTCCAACCACTCTTGCCCTGATTATGGTTAAGATACCGAAACAATAATCCATCGGCAAGATCCTAACATAATAATGCCGCCATTTTCAGAATTAAAATATCATGTACCGAGATCTCTTCCAAGTCATGATTACTTGCCATCAAATCATTTGTACAATCCCTTGATTATTGTGTGAACAATTACCATATCCATCTGAACCACCTCGATCCACATGCGCGCGGCATAGAGATAAGTCCAGAATACCCCTACTCCAAGCGGCTTATAAATAGATTTCTCTGGAACGCTCGTCTTCTACCCTCAGACTCCAATCTTTGGCATTCTCTCTTTCCGGCGGTGACTCCGACGAACAACTGCACGACCTCAACCAACAAGAACTTTTCTCCAGCGTTTACCTCGAGACTCCAGCTCGTGGCCCCATCTACCTCAAGATAATGGCAATCAACTTCGACGTCCCTGCGGTTCGTTCCACTTCCATTACTTTTTACCTCGATTCCTCTGGTCTTTGCGAGTTCATACAGTTGGTAATTTTTTCTCTTTTTCTTTGTTCTTCGGATCCTCTAAACTTAGGAACTTCACAACAAATTAGTTATTCCAACCGATCAGCCACATTTCCAATGCCTAGGACCAATGGGCAACCTAGATCCAACCGATCTGATTAATGCAGAGGTTAACAGAATCCCTTTTAGAGCCCAAAATTTCTCTCTGAATTTATGGAAAGATACATTCCGATCTTGGCCCAAAACCACCAAAGGGTGGAAAGATTGGTACTTGAGGGTCAACAGGTCGATGCAAGTACACTAGGCAGAACGGAAGCTAGACCAATGCATTAGGCTATCCATTGCCGATATGCAAAAGAACGAGTCAATGATGATTGTAGCTGCTTACTTCTGGTCAGACACAACAAACACTTTTATGTTTGGACATGGCCCAGCTACTCCCACACTTGCCGATGTCTACATGCTCACTGGCTTGGACATTTCAACTGCCGATGAAAGCTCCATCTATGGCAGAAAATCTGAATATAGGGTGAATACCCGCAACATCGGTGGTTGGACGAGATATATTCAAGAATGCCAGAGGATCCGGGACAGTCAACCAGAAGGAACATGCCACATTCTTGAATATGTGGTTAGAAAAATTTATCTTCTATGGTTGATCAGTAGGACCAACCAACGCCTTCCTCCCCGCGGCTGAACTCTTGGCTAATGGTGTAAGGTTCCCTCTTGGCCGATACCTTCTGAGCTCCACTTATCATCTTCTTCATCAAGTGTCTTAGAAACTTTTGCTTGGCGAACCCATCGGCAACTTAGGAGGCCCGTGGTGGTTTATCAACATGTGGCTGAATGCCCATATGCACAAACATTTGCAATGGGACTTCTTTGCCCAACAATTCCCACGAGAAATTGCTGAAGACCACGTGCTTGGGGATGAGGAATCGGCAACATGCTCACCCCTCAATTTTGGTGAAGCCATAATTGTCCTCCCTAGAACAGAGGCCAATGAAGACCAGATCGACAGATTCTTCCAAAGCTTCTACAATGGTCTTTCTCGTGATCATAGGGCTTGGGTACCTTATATTGACAACAAAAACAGATTCCCCCTTCTTTTCAACTTTGCCGATGACACTCTGAATCAGGATAATGAACTCATGATGGCCATCATTACTCCTAGGGCAATCCCAGTAAACACATTCGGTAGCGGGAAAACACCAATATCACGTATGAATTTTACAATCCATCGGTAGTATCCCGTCAATTGGCTTTTGGGCAACTGCCAATCAAACTTTGTTTTGCTGATGTGATCAAACCCAGAGAAACAATCACCTACGGAATAGATTGGAGCAGGGTAGTGTGACTCTCCCCTGATGCCAATACTACAGATGTCGATCTATCCATCTGGACGCCAGCATCTTTCATCACCGAATCATATAAGCAATGGTGGCGAGAGTGGAGGGAACAACTATTTGCAACATCTGCTCACACATATCGGCACATGATCGACCCTGAATATGCCATTCCCGATGACGCAGTAAGTTTCTTTTAACTCCCTTCTGCTTTTTCCTTTCATATATTGGTAACTAACTTTCTCGTGATAGGTTAACAACCTAGCACCATCTATGAGCAAAAGTGGGAAACCCTTCGATCTTCGGCCTGTTTCCCCGATATCACCGATCGGCTACAACGCCCCCACCTTAGCTGCTTTGACTCACCAGAAGACCTGTGCCAAGACCATCACCTCCAAGTCCAAATTGGCTACAGCTAGGGCCACTCCATTGGCTGCTGCTACAACCCTGATCAAGGCATTCAAGGTAACAACCCTGTTTATTTCTACTCATGCCGATCATAGACTGTATTAACATTAATCATTAGGGTGTAAGAGCCACTGCTGGATTCGTCATTCGGCAATTCCTCCGACATCAAGCACCACTACCTCTAACAAACCTTCAGAGGTATTCCTTTGATTTTACATTTTATCTATTAAATATCATACCTTACACTTGTTTTGCAGCAACAAATGGGTACATCGGCAAGCGTACCAGATGTTCAAGCTCCACAACCAACAAGTGTCGATGCCCCCCTAGCCAACCGTTGCTGAGGCCCAAGCAAAGCGCAAAGCCTTAATAGATGCTGAGGCACAGCCAAAACGATAGAAGTCCATGCCGATCCCCACATCTACCCCAACGTCTGCAAGCCGGCAAGAATCAGTTGATGCAACTGAGCAAGCAGTTAATCCTCCTGTACAGGACATACCATCGGTCATCATACCCCAAGGGCCAACCACCAATGAGGCCATAGAGGATATCCCATCGGTAAGCTTAGCCGATCCTCCACACGGCATACTCCAGGCTGCTTCCTCCAGCCAAGTACAGAAAATTGCCTTGAAACAGGTAAGCCGATTGACCTAGTCAATTTATAATATTCATACTTATCCTTAACTGACCTCTTTTTCTTTTTCTCAGGAACAAGACTCCCCAAACAGCCTATTTTCCTTTGCCATTGACATTTCTGATGATGATGGAGAGGAAGCAAGTTCTTCCCTTGCACTGGGAACAATATCGGCAGAAATTAAGTCCAAGTTGGAAGCTCTCCTGGACTTGTTATAGCAGGATACCGCCCAACTAGTAGATGACTCGGACCCCGCAAAGGCAATTTTCAAAACAATCCATGGCCAGGTCCCTGCCGATGTTGAAGGAGCACTCTTCCCAGCAGCCCATTTAGAAAGCCGCCAACTGCAATATCAACGGGCTGCTCAACGCATTGCCGATAGAGCAGCTCAGGCTCAACTCAAAGAAGAGATGCTACAACTGAAACAGATTGCCGATGAGAAACACAAGGGCATCGGCAACTTGCAGACTTCGGGTGCTGAACTTAAGCAGAAAATCTTAGATTTATCGGCAAAGAGGATGGCTCTATTGGCTGAATTGAAAGAAGTCAAGGCAGCCTTAACTCATGCCCAACAAGAAGAAAACCAGCTACCCGATGCCATCAAGGCCCTTCAGCAAGAAAGAGACATCCAGGCTCGCAAAGCCTTGGCCATGAAGAAAAAACTCAAGCCTGTGGAGGGTGCTGCCGATGAAGACATCAAAGAAATGAAGGAAGCCGACCAGATTCGCCTACGTGCGATATTGGCTATCCAATCCTTGTTAAACTTGTAAATCTTGTCTATTGCATCGGCACTTTATGAGACATTGACATCCTTGTATAATTCTAGCCGATAGGACTGTTATCGGCACTTAAACTTTTATGCATCCATCCAGATACTAGGGTAATATTTCTTTAAATATTTTCCATTTAATGCTCTGGGAAACACAACCCCTTCGAGGGTTTCTAGAATATATGCGTTACCAGGAACAGACTGATTTATCCGATATGGACCTTCCCAATTAGGAGACCACTTTCCAAACTTTGAACTTTTAGTCCCAATCGGTAAAATCAATTTCCAGACCAGATCTCCATTGGCAAACTCCTTTACCTTCACCTTCTTGTCATACCATCTGGCTACTCTTTTCTTATTTTCTTTGATGCTAACTAAAGCCCTTAACCGATGACCCGCCACATCTTCCAACTCATCCTTCATAAGATTATCATAATAATCGGCTGTCAGCTGATTTTGAGAACGTATTCGCCTAGAGCCAGTTTTAATTTCCCAAGGCAATACTACGTCATGTCCATATACTAACTGATAAGGCATTACTTTGGTTGCACCATGACATGACATCCGATATGACCACAAGGCTTCATTTAATACTGTATGCCACCTCTTAGGATTTTCTTTAATTTTGCGCTTAATGAGTTTGATGATCCCTTTGTTAGAAGCCTCAGCCTGACCATTAGCTTGAGCATAATATGGAGAAGAATTTAAAACTTTAATTCCCATACCTACAGCAAACTCATCAAATTCTCCCGATGTAAACATAGTACCCTGATCGGTAGTGATAGTTTGAGGAATACCAAATCGGTAAACAATATGCTCTTTCACAAAATTGATCATATTAGCCGATGTCACCTTTTTTAAAGGAATTGCTTCAACCCATTTTGTGAAATAATCGGTAGCAACCAGAATAAATTTACGTCCTTTGCTCAATGGCGGATAGATTTGACCGATGAGATCGATAGCCCATCCCCAGAACGGCCAAGGTTTAATTATAGGGTTCATAGCCGATGCAGGCGCTTCTTTGAATATTACCAAACTTTTGACACCCCTGACATCCCTTAAAATATTTAAAACAATCTTCAAGAATAGTCGGCCAATAGTATCCATTCCTTCTGATCATCCACTTCATCTTGAAAGCCGATTGATGCGCTCCACACACTCCTTCATGAATTTCACCCATCAAGCTTTTCGATTCATCACTGCTAACACATCTGAGTAAAACTCCATCTATAGTTCGATAATATAATTCATCATCGAGGAGCACATACTTGGTAGCTTGGAACCTTATGCGTCTTTCAACTCTTTTATATGGATCCTTTAAATAATCGACAATCTCCTTTCTCTAGTCATCGGTATCGACTACTGATGTTAGCACTTCCTGAATAGGCTGATACCCTGAAGTATGCTGAGCTAGTCGATTAGCCTCTTCATTATGCAGTCGAGAAATATGTTCAAGACGAAAATCTCTAAACCCTTTCAACAATTGCAAACATCTTTCATAATACAAAATTAAAACTTCACTTCGGCATTCATAAATCCCAGCCAATTGATTTATAACTAGCATAGAATCACCAAAGATTTCAACAGCATCGGCACGTATCTCCTTCAGCAATTCTAACCCTTTTATCAAGGCTTGGTATTCAGCCTGATTGTTTGTCGATGTAGCAACAATGGGCAATGAAAACTCATACTTCCTTCCTTGAGGTGAAATCAACACAATGCCGATACCTGCTCCTTCACCACATGTGGACCCATCGAAGAAAAGTGTCCAAGGAGCAACCTCCAAAGAGTCCACTATATTACAATGCTGAGTGACAAAATCAGCCATAACCTGCCCCTTAACTGCCTTAGTCGATTCGTAACGTAGTTCAAATTCTGATAATGCTAAAATCCACTTGCTGATTCTACCACTTAATATCGGCATCGACAGCATATACTTGACTACGTCGTCTTTGCATATGACCGTACATTCGGCAGATAACAAATAATGTCTTAATTTGACACAAGAAAAGTATAAACATAGACATAATTTTTCGATGGCCGAATACCTTGTCTCAGCATCCACTAATCTTCTGCTCAAATAATAAATAACACGTTCTTTCCCTTCAAATTCTTGAATAAGAGCTGAACCGATAACGGTATCATCAGTTGACAAATACAACCTGAAAGGTTTCCCGTGTTGAGGTGGAACTAGCACTGGAGGATTTGTTAAATATTTCTTAATTTCATCTAGGGCTAACTGCTGCTCAGCTCCCCATACAAATTCCTGATCGGCTTTCAATTTAAGTAATGGATTGAAAGCCTTGATCTTACCCGACAGATTAGATATGAATCTTCTAATGAAATTAATCTTACCGATCAAAGATTGCAATTTAGTTTTATTGGCAGGAGCAATCACCTTGTTAATTGCATTAATAGACTTCCTACTGATTTTGATGCCCCGCTGATGCACCATAAAACCCAAGAATTGACCTACCGATACACCAAATGCACATTTATTAGGATTCATCTTCAATCCATGCTTCCTTGTGCACTCCAGTATCTTTCGTAGATCAGCTAGATGTTTTGTGATATCTCTAGACTTAATCACTACATCATCAATGTAGATCTCCACTAATGTGCCGATGTATTCATGAAAAATAAAGTTCATAGCTCTTTGATAAGTAGCACCGGCACTTTTCAAACCAAACGTCATGACTATCCACTCAAACAACCCTACATGACCTGGACATCTAAAAGCAGTCTTGGGAATATCTTCTTCAGCCATGAATATTTGATTATAACCTGCATTACCATCCATGAAGCTGATAATTTGATGTCCGGCTGCAGCATCAATCAACAAATCAGCAATCGACATTGGATAGCCATCCATCGGTGTGGCTTTGTTGAGATTCCTGAAATCAATACAAACACAAAGTTTTCCATTTTTCTTATAAACAGGAACCACATTAGAGATCCACTCTGCATATCGACACTACCGAATAAACTTTGCCTCAATTAATTTAGTTATTTCGGCCTTAATGTCAGGAAGTATATTAGGGTTGCATCGGCGCGCTAGGCTGCTGATGTGGCCGAAATCTAGATTTGATAGGTAACCGATGTTCAACTATCGATCGGTCTAATCCAGGCATCTCAGTATAATCCCAAGCAAAACAATCTTTATACTCTTTTAACAAATCAGTTATTTGCTGCTTACACTTGGAATCTAACTTAGCACTAATAAAAGTAGGTCTTGGCCTATCGCCATCACCAATATCTACTTCTACTAAATCATCTGCCGATGTGAACCCTTGACCTAATTTTCCATCATCGGCAAACCTATCCATTAAAACTCTTCTTCAGAACCGACTGCTTGGATCGGTGGAATTTCATAATCAGCAACTCTAAGGAACTCTTTTCCCCAAACTTCTCCTGATATGCATTTAGTTCGCTCATAAGTATCTGATTCTGCCGATGCGATGATATAAGAAGAATCACCAGGGACAAACTCAATCTTATCCCCAATCCACTGTACGAGGCATTGATGCATTATAGAAGGAACACAACAATTAGCATGAATCCAATCCCTCCCTAGAAGCAGATTATATGCACCCTTGCCATTAATAACAAAGAATGTCAGTCGGTAAGGTTTTGCTGCCGATGGTCAATTCAACACATACTGCCCCTTTAGTCAGTGACACATTGCCTTCAAAATCCTTCAGCATCATATCGGTTTTGGTCAAGTCTTGATCTCCCTTACCAAGTTTCCGATACATCACATAAGACATAATATTAATCGCAACCCCTCCATTGATAAGTATCTTAGATACAGGCTGCCCATCAACTCTGCCTTTCACAAACAAAGCCTTAAGATGCTGTCTCTCATCATCGGTAGGTTTCTCAAAAACAGCCATCATTGGATCTAGTGTCAACTGAGCTACTTGATCAGAGAGAACAACTTCTTCCTCATTATCAGATAGTGCCAAAAACTCCATCAGCAACATGAATACCATATTAACATCTGCCAATGGACCCTTATTTTTGTGTTTTACCTGCCACTGCTGATGACCGGACCTCTCATTGGAGGAATTTTCCTCTCGGTATAAATCCTCCTGATGCTCACGTTGCATCCTCCTTTTCTATGTCTTTGTCAGACCCTCCGGGCACCATCGAGGAAACTTGGTTTTCCAAACCGGCTGATAATAGGTCCCAATTGATTCTACACGGCGTATATTAGGGTCCCTGTAGAATATTTCTTCATCGGGAACTCTTGCGTTTGCCATCTCCTCAAGCTCCTCTTGATTCCTTGGAAAATATCCAGCGCGTTTACCAAGCCTTTCATGTACACTAAGTCTACCCCCTAGCCGATCATGCACTAATGCTCTGCCTCTGATCGGCTCATTGATAAATAAACCCTGATTGCTAGGTTGAAACCTCCTTTCTGACCGATTGACCCCATAATAACCATTGCACTCAGGGCAATTTTCAACAGTTGGCGATTTAATACCTTCTTCCCAGCAATGGATGAAAAACGGGCACCTCCAATGATCTTTATGCCGATACCATTCTTCCCGACGTCTCTCTTCTTGCTGTTGTCGATATCGGTCCTTACGCTGACGCCAACCCTCCTGCTGCCTTCGATGGGTAATCACAATGCCAGGTCGAGAAGGGCTTTTGGAACTACTGCTTTCTCCTAGCAAACCCTTACTTTTTGCATCATCGGTAGTTATCCGATGTTGGGGATCCACTGATGCGTTTTTCTTAGCAGCCTCTGATGTCAATACCTTGGTCTTCCCTTTGGCCTCCAACATATTTGCTGGAAAAGGGTGTTGATCAATTTTCATCGGCTTCTGGGCCTTGGAAGTACCAAACTTAATTCTCCCAGATGCAATAGCCAATTGTAACTGTTGCCTGAACACCTTGCACTCATTTGTACTGTGTGAAGTTGCATTGTGCCATTTGCAGTACAAGATCTTCTTCAACTCTTCTGCTGATGGGATCACATGATTAGGTGATAGCTTAATTTGGCCCTCTTGAAGCAGAAGATCAAATATCTTGTCGGCCTTGGTGATATCAAAGGTAAACTTTTCTGGCTCTTTCTGACCAAAGGGACAAGATATCGGCCTTTTATTCTTAACCCACTCAGCTAAGCCGATAACTGGTTCTTCATCAGAATCAGAATCTCCTACTTCTTCAACAAATGATACTTTTTTACTCCAAATCTTTTTAGGTTCAAAAACCCTAGTATCTTGATCAGAGATCCTTTGCACAAGATGACTGAGGCTTTCAAACTCCTGAGAAGCATATCTATCTTTAAGATGTGGCAATAACCCTTGGAAAGCCAGATTGGCAAGCTACCGATCATCCAGCACCAGGCTGTAGCACTTATTTTTTACATCTCGTAGCCTTTGCACAAAGCTTTCTACCGATTCATCATTACGCTGTCTCAATTTTACTAAATCGGTAAGCTTCTTTTCCTAGATTCCAGCAAAGAAATACTTATGAAATTGTTTTTCTAGATCAACCCAAGTAATAATAGAATTTGGTGGTAATGAAATGAACCATGTAAATGCCGATCCAGACAAAGATGATGAAAATAATCGAACTCTTAATTCATCTCTGCTAGCTGCCTCTCCACATTGAATAATGAAGCGATTGACGTGTTCCATTGTTGATGTATCATCTTGCCCAGAGAATTTAGTGAAATCTGGTACCTTGTACCGATTTGGGAGAGAAATTAAATCATATGCAGGAGAGTATGGAGTCCAATAAGAATAAGTATTGACCTTGGGCTTTATCCCAAACTGATCCTTCATAATTTCTGCTATCTTATCGGCCCAAAAAGCATCAGCCTCCTGCTGACGAACTGGCTGAATTTCTATAGGAGGTGCCTGCTGATATCCCTCCACATATCTTTGTGGCCCATGATCTCCAGCAATCGGCATATTTGTCGTTACTTGTGGTCCATTAACCTGTTGGAAAGGATTCATCGGCTGAGCTGCCGATGCTTGATTCTGGAAACTAGCTTGCATATGACCTTGTTGAATCCCTGCAACCTGCTGATTTTGCTGAACTGTATGTTGAACAGGTAAATGTCCTGACCAACCATTATTAGAACTCATTGGTACAAAACTTACCAATGGCTGGTAATTTGCTGACATTGTTGGATAATTATAACTAGCTTGAGGCATGAACTGAACCCCAGTTTGACTCATAGCAGGAGCTTTCTGTTGCATCGGCAGTAAGCTTGCCGATGGACTTGAATTGGGTGTTTGAACCAAAGGCATCTGGAAACCTCCTAGAGTTGGTTGCACAGTAGTTGCTGTGGCATATTGAGGCACTTGAGCCATCGGTGAAACAGCCGATGGTATAGGAGCTTTTCCTACTGCATCAAACACTTGAGGTAACCCAGGATTGAAAGCAGATGACTCTAGAGGCATACCATATCCCCACTAATTAGCAGGAATCTGGCTATTCTGAGACACAGGGCCTAACATAGCTGATGCCGATAGATCTGTATTAAGCTGAACTCGTCCTCCTGGTAGTACCGGATCTGATCGTATCGGTGTAGATTGAATATTAGGTAAGTCTGCCGATACTGGAGGAGAAGTAACTTCTGTACCCACAATGGCCAAGAGAGCCGATGGAGTATTGATAGATGCCGGCTCTGGTTGGTGATAGGTAGGCCCAACGTAATGCGGTGACACTTGTCCTTCTTTGAGAGTTTAAATCACAGCATTATGAACAGTATTGGACAGCACATTGGAATGATTAATCAAAGCATGATTTACTACAGAATTAACCATCTCTTGAAGTTTACCAGGATTGGAGTCAAAGGTAACCTGCCGAGGCAATGGCAAATCTTGCTTCTGGATGACTTGTCCACTCTTGTTTAGGCTAAATGATTTCAGACAAAGCTGCCTGTATTCTTCTACAGCCTTTTCCATAGCCTGCCTCTGCTCTTCCTTAAGATCTTCTGATACCACGATAATGTTCCCTGAATCGATCTTGGGATTGAACATATTGATTGGATTGATTTGTCCCACTGGGCGTGCCAAAAGATGTGTTGATGCAAAAGTGGATCTACAAACACAAAGGGCTAATACCCAAATCGATATCCAAAGCGTGCCAGTCAATTTGACCTGTTAATCGACAAGGATGAAGATACGAGCACTTTGGTCCTGACAACAGTGATACGCCCAGAAGTCATGGCCAAGAGGTACTCATGCGGAACTCGAGAATCACCGAAGGTCGCACTGAAGCGATGCAACTCGCCGAATCAATGAGAACTCGTAAAAAGGAAAAAATATGCAAATTGATGAAGTCACCGAAAAGTAAGTAGATGCAAATAGGAGTAAAAATTGGTTTTGATATTGATTGATATTATATTACATTGCCCCTCAATCTATATTTATACCCTGATCTAAAGAGACATAACCAAATACGACTAGGACACCAAGTCCATATCTAAGGAAACACGTGACTCTTACATGAATCATACTCTAACAAATATAGAAAAGAAAATCAACTCCTATCTATTTCCCTGTCCGCCTCAATTATGATGGAATTCTCACCGACCTCCTTTCCATCGGCATACTTCCTGTTTCATCAGCAGTAGTTTTCAAGCCTTCCTTCATCGGCATCGACAATAACATCTCCAACCTTATCGGCAACGCCCGAGTCTAAATCAACCTTTCCATCGATCACCACCATTCATCGGCAACCATCTTTACAAGCTGATTTTCATCGATTGCCAGCATATACAGTAACTTTCCTCCTGCCGATTAGCCCACTCTGATCATTTTGACACGTGCAAAAAATGGTGTCAACAAGGGGATAGTCAAAAGGTCATATCTGTGCTTGCTTTCGCTTCTACCACCGCACAACTCCTTCTTATTCCTCCTTAGACCAAAAAAAACTCGTTCCTTAACCGATAATAATGGTGGGCGGCATGCGTCCTATTAGCGATATCCCATAGGAGGATCTCCCCCTCGTCAGCGCCTTTGTATCCCAGGGTATGTTCAAATTTCATCCCCAATCTTCTGATAATCATCTGAATTTGGTAACTTTGCTTCATAGGAACATCACCTGAGCCATCGTCCAAAATCTTCTGGTGAAGTTTAAGGCCTAATCGGTGGTGCCTATGACTTCCTTTGTCGACTCCACCGATTCATACAATGGAGATGACACTAGGCATTTTCTTCATGAATGGGATGAAGTGTTGGGTCATCATTGGGAGGCAACCCAAGAAACTGAGCGCCTAGAGGCTGCCTTGGCTACTTCCCAGGCTGCTCTTGCTGCCATAGAGGGGGAAAGCAATACAGAATCTGATGCTAGGGTCGCAAGTAGGATCCTTAGAAGTAACTCTATACCTTCATCATCTTGCCTCATCACGCTTCTCTTGATGATTTCTTGTTTTATCATTACTGCTCTGACGAAGGAGTTGGAGGCCCTTCAACTGGCGGTGAACAATGTTGCTAGAGCTATGAAGGCTTAGGGCAATCTGGTTGTGAGTCGCTTCTAGGATATCCCCGTGTGTGCTGGGGAGATTGCCCTCCACGGCATCCGACATGGGGCTACAGTGGCCCTGATGACTGCCTAAGTGATTTCTAGGCATGAACTCTGAGGGCTCCAACCCAGCTTCGCTAGTGAAGACGACCATCATGAATGGGTGGAGGATTTCACCGATCATGCCAATGCTGTGGTGGACACTACCTCGACCGAAGATATCATGAACAACGTCTTCTTCGGGTCGTAGTTTGTACTTAGGGATTCAACCATAAATAAAATCTTTTGATTCCACTCATGTTCATTCCTTGTTTGAATCCATGTGAATTGTCTTGAGATGACGATGGCACACCTTTGAGTTGATCTCATGTGACCCCTTTTTCCTCTTTTTATTTTTGCACTATAGGCGATGCATGCCGCACCAGCTTTCGCCTCTTTAGGCTGAGTTGGGATCTTTTATTTTTGTTCTAAAGGTGATACTCTGCTAGTATCGACTATCAGACTTGGCGATGACCCACACTTAAGCTCTAACCCTTAATCATCAGGACTTGAAATCTCATAATGAAAACTATTTCAAAATAGCCAATGATGATTCAAGTACTAAATCTTTATGAAAACTCAACAATCATCGGCTGTCAAGCTCTGTCGAACTATTGTGCAATCCAAATCTGACTCTTTAAAATAGAATGGTTACATTCTAACTAATAAGAGCAATGTTTAGCTGATCTGTAATAACTAACTAAAGAAGTCATTAAAATAAACTCTTATAGCCGATTGTTTAGATCGGCCGTTGACGTTCATCATTGACTTTCATGATGCCTCCTTCCCATAGTCTACCAAAGAAGCATTCATAGTCTTCAAATTCCCAGTATGCTGGATCGATTGTTGCCATGCTTACGGATGTATTAGCCTGAACCACTTGGACGTTGTCTCCTTGCCACTGGATAAGGCATTGGTGCATTATGGAAGGGTTGTAGCAATTAGCATGGATCCAGTCATGACCCAAGAGCAGACTATATGTTCCTTTACCATCGATGATGAAGAAAGTAGTAACCAGGGTTTTACTTCCAATCGTCAATTTGACATTAACTGCCCCCTGGGTCTTAGACGCATTGCCACCAAAGTCTTTCAACATCATGTCCATTTCAAGCAGATCTTCTAGGCCCTTCCTGAGCTCACGAAAAGTAGTACAGGGCATCAGATTAACAGTAGCACCTCCATCCACTAACATCTTAGTCATTGGCTTTCCATCGATAAATCCTTTCATGTATCAAGCCTTCAAGTGTCGATGCTGAAATGGCTTGTCAAATATAGCTTGTTGGGACTGGAGGGCTAACTAAGCTATTGCTTCTCCCAATTCTTCTTCATCATACTCCCCATCAGATTCTTCTTGTTCATATTTGGAGGGAGCCCTGAACTCTGTAGGTAGAATGAAGACCATATCAATATTAGCCGATGGCTTAGCCTTATTGGTTGTTTGCTTAACGTGCCATGTCTGAGGTCTGCTTTACTTCTGAGCTTCTAATTCTCTATTTCTCATGCGTTGAACTCTTCTCTTCTGGCTCCTTGTTAGACCTCCTGAACACCATTGGCCCTCCTACCAAACATACTCTTTCTCTTCATCATGATCGGCCCAATTTTGATCATGGACATGCTTGCCTAACCGATCATCAGCTCCTTTATTTTTTATGCGTTGATCCATGTTGTTAAATTGATAATTCAAACACCCATGGATGGACCGGTAGTTGGCTTGAAATTGCCTAAACTCCGCATACTGATTACTACACTCTAGGCAGTTACGTCTTGTAGGCAATTTCAATCCTTTGTTCTAATAGTGTCTAAAGAAAGGACAACTCCAATGTAGCTCGGCTTGTTCTCTTTCGTACCTTTCTTCTTCATGCCGACGCTCATAATCTTCTTCTTTAAGTCGGCGTTGATAGTCCTTTTCCTTTCTGGTGTTGCCATTTGTTCAACAAGATCCTAGAAGTGACCCAAGGACGTAAAGCACCAGCTCTAGATGTCTCGCCATGTTCGTATTGACTCTTTTGCTGATCATCCTTCTTTAACTCATTTGCCGATATCTAAACTTTGGAGTCAATTGACTCATTTTCCATGGCCTTAGCTGATGTCAAGGCCTTCGTCTTTCCCTTAGCCAACTAAAACTCCACCATATGCACCCCTGGGTAGGGATGTCCATCTATGCCCATTGCTAGGTTTTGGCTGGCTCAAACTTGTCCTTTCCTTATTCTATGGCCTTCTGAATATGTATGTAGAAGATTCTGAACTCTCTAGTATTATGAGTGGTGGCATTGTGGAATTTGTAGAACTTCTTCCCCTTTAACTCCTTAGCCAAAGGGATCACATGATTTGCAAGTAGTCTCATCTGCTTCTTCTCCAACAGTAAGTCAAAGATCCTATTAGCTTTCTTGATATCGAAGTTGTAAACATCTTTCTTTTCCTTCACCAAAGGACATGATACTAGAGTCTTGTCCCATGTCCATTTAGCAGTTGTGACTTCTTCATCTTCATCAGAGTCAGCATCATAGGGATCAGACATAGCAGCAGTCCCCTTCAAATACTTCTCTTTGCACAGGTGAAAGCTCTAGTTTGGTTTTGGTGAATTGATGAAACCCTAAGTGCTAACCTAGTTTATCAAGTGATCATGAGATAGGTAGCACATTCCAAGTGGTGAAGCAAATGAAGATCATAGCATGATGATGATGATGCCATGACGATGATCAAGTGCTTGGACTTGGAAAGAAGAAAGAGAAAAACAAAAAGCTAAAGGCAAAGGTATAAACCATAGGAGCTATTTTGTTTTTGGTGATGAAGACACTTAGAGAGTGTGATCACATTTAGGTTTGATAGCCATACTATTAAGAGGGATGAAACTCGTACTGAAATGCGATTATCAAAGTGCCACTAGATGCTCTAACTCTTTGCATATGCATTTAGGATCTAGTGGAATGCTAACACCCTTGAAAATGTTTGTGGAAATATGCACAAGGTGATACACTTGGTGGTTGACACATTTGAGCAAGGGTGAAGAAGTTAGAGGTGAAAAGGAGTTAGTCTCGCTGGTCACAAGGTGACCGGACATTGGTCCCAGAGGAACCGGCGCGTCTGGTCGGTTGTAACAGTAGAGACGCTGGCGTCGGTCAAACGACCGGATGCTGGGTCATTCAGTGACCGGACACTGGGTTGTTCAGTGACTAGACGCTGGGTCCAGCGTCCGGTCCTATTGTCAGGGCAGCATAGAGAAAAGTCACTGAGTGACCGGATGCTTGCAGGGTCCAGTCAAGCATGATCGGACGCATCCGGTCGAAGAAAATCGTTTCTAGAACCTTGCTAGAAACGATCGGACACTAGAGGCTCAGCGTCCGGTCAGTTTGTGCACTGCGTTCGGTCAATAAGATGACCGTTGAAATCTAACGCATAGTATTTGAAGCAGGGGACACGTGGCGTGAGTCACATGACCGGATGCTGACGGCAAGCATCTGGTCGATCAGACTGGAGCGTCCGGTCACCCCGAGTTGTGCCCAGTGAAGGGGTATAACGGCTCTATTTCATGGGGCTTCTATTTAAGCCCTATAGCTGGCTCAAGCTCACTCTCTTGGCCATTTGCATTGACATAGCAACCTTATGAGCTTAGCCAAAGTCCTCCCACTCATCTCCATCATTGATTCATCATCTTTGTGAGATTAGGAGAGAATCCAAGTGCATTGCTTGAGTGTTTGCATCTAGAGGCACTTGGTGTTCGTGTTTTGCTACGGGATTCGCTTGTTACTCTTGGTGGTTGCTACCACCTAGATGGCTTGGAGCAGCGAGGATCATTGAGCAGAGGTTGGTGATTGTCTCCGGCTCCGATCAGTGGTGATTGTGAGGGGTTCTTGACCTTTCCCCGGTGGAGAGCCAAAAGGTACTCTAGTAGATTGCTCGTGGCTTGTGTGATCCTCATCTTGTGTTGGTTGTGCGGCACCCTATTGAGGGTTTGGTGTGTGAAGCCAGTTAGTGCATGAACCTCCAAGTGAGTGTATCGTCACAACGAGGACTAGCTTGCCGACAAGCAAGTGAACCTCGGTAAAAAATCATTGTGTTCATCATTGATTCCAAGGTGATTGGTCTTCATTGTTATTCATCCTTATAATTGATTGGTTCCTTCATCTACTCGGCTATATAACCTTCTTGATCACTATCTTTACATTACCACAAACTAGTTGTCAAGCTCTTTAGTGTGGCTAGTTGTGAGAGCTTGCTTGCTTGGTTGGTGTGGCTCTTTAGTTAGCCTTTGAGAGCACACTAACATAGGGTAGTGTCATAGCTATTGTGTGAATAGATACTATCTAAACTAGAATTATGGTAGGTGGCTTGCATTTTGAGTAGGCTAGCGCAATACTTGCTTCACCTCATAATTGTCTAACCATTTTGTTAAGTGTTGTTGTAGAAATTTTTATTAGGCTATTCACCCCCCCCCTCTAGCCATTAGGACCTTTCAAGTGGTATCAGAGCCGAGGTCACCGTGATTTGAGGCTTAACAACCTTTGGTGTAAAAATGGCTCAAATCAACAACACCAAGAAGCCACCCCAATTTGATGGCTCAAATTATCCTTATTGGAAGGCTAAGATGAAAACATATATCAAGTCAATCAATAGAAAGATTTGGAAAGTGGTAGAAACAAAGATTGAGATAGAAGATGAAGAGGCTCCCACTGCCGCCGAAGAAATACTTCTCCAAAACAATGACATTGCTCTTAGTGCCATCCATGATGCTTTGGATGAGAGAACCTTTGAGCAAATCAAGAACATTGAGAGAGCTCATGAGGCATGGAAGAAGTTGGAAGAGTCATTTGAGGGCACTCAAGCCATAAAGGGTGCAAAGGCATATATTCTCAAAGAAAAGTTTGCAAGCTTCAAGATGAAGGAAGATGAGAGTGTGCCGGACATGCTCCATTGGATGGAAGTGATTGTCAATGATCTCAAAGCACTTGGTGAGAAGATAGAGGATAAGGACTTCTCAAATAAGTTCTTGAGATGTTTACCCGCATGATTTGGCATGTTGGTCACCTTGCTAGTAAGGACCAGTTTGAACACAATGACACCAAACCAAATCTTGGGAGATATTATGACCGATGATGCTTATAGAGATGAAGATGAGAAGGAAGAAAAGAAGGAGAAGAAGGATGACAAGAAGAAGAGCATGGCATTCAAAGCCACATCATCCAAGGGCAAAGCTAAGCAAGAAACATCAAGTGAAGATGATGATTCATGGGATGATGATGATGATGAGAAGATGGCTCTCTTTGTCAAGAGATTTGGCAAGTTCATGGTGAAGAAGGGCTACCGTGCTAGAATAAAGAAGTCTTCATCCAAGAACAAAGAAGAGTCAAGAAGGTGCTTCAAGTGTGGAAGCAAAGATCATCTTGTTGCTCAATGCCCATACAATAGCGACAATGATGATGACAACAAGAAGAACAAGGACAAGAAGGAAAAGAAAGAGAAGAAGGACAAGATGGCCTTCAAGAAGAAGAAGGGTGGTTCATATGTAGTCACTTGGGATAGCGATGCTTCATCAAGTGATGATGATGATGATAGTAATGATGTCAAGACAACCAAGAAGAAGGTTCTTGCAAGCATTGCTATCAATGAGAAGCCTTCTCTCTTCGAATCTTCATCATGCTTCACGGCTAAGGCCACTAAGGTACAATCTTGTGATGATGAAAGTGATGAAGAATATGATGATGAAAATGAACATAAAAATGACAGTGATAGTGATGATGATGATGATGAGCCTACCAAAGATGAATTGTTTGACATGCTAGAAGATGCTAAAGAACAGTTTGACATTAAGAGAAGAGAATGCAAGAGCTTGAATAAGGAGGTAAAAGCCCTTAAGCAAGCCCTTGATGAGCTCAAAGCAACTCATGAGAGGCTAGAGGAAGCCCATGAGAAACTAGACAAGGCTCACAAGAAACTTGAAAAAGCTCATTCATCTTTGCTTAATGAGCAAAATAAAAAGAAGCATGTTGAAACTTGCAATATAGGCTTAACTTGTGATATAATTAATGAATCATTATCTATGCCTATCATTGTTGCTCCCACTAACCCTTCTTGTAGTACTTCCACCACCACCTCATCTAGTAGTGACGGTCTCACTTGTGATGGCTCACTAGTGGTTGAGAATGAGAACCTCAAGAAGGAGGTCAACAAGCTCACTCACACCTTAGCTAAGACTTATGGTGGTGAGGACCGCTTGCTTATGTGCTTGGGTAGCCAAAGAGCTTCTCTCTACAAAGAGGGATTGGGCTATATCCCTAAGAAAGGCAAGGCGGCCTTTGCTCCTTACAAGACTAGTTTTGTGAAGAACAATGGTCAGTTTTGCACTAGCTGCAAGCAAGTGGGTCATGTGGAGCAAAAATGCAACAACAAGAGCAAAAATGCTAATGTATCCTTCATAAAGCTTAATTCATGCTATATGCTTACTAAGGGTACAAATGGTGTGAAGGCTAAGTTCATTGGTAAACCATGGATGGGCTCAAAGAAGAAATCCATTTGGGTACCAAAGAGCTTAGTGACTAACCTTTAAGGACCCAAGCAAGTTTGGGTACCTAAAAAGAATTTATCTTCTTTTGTAGGTTAATTACAAAGCCGGAGGAAGGCATTGGGTTCTTGATAGTAGGTGCACTCAACACATGACCGGTGATGCAAGAATGTTCAACTCAATCAACACCAATGACAATGATGGTTATGATAGTATCACATTTGGTGATAATGGCAAAGGCAAGGTCAAAGGGCTTGGTAAGATTGCAATATCCAATGACATGAGCATATCCAATGTGTTGCTAGTAGAGAGCTTAAACTTCAATTTGCTATCCGTGGCTCAATTATGTGATCTTGGATTCAAATGAATATTTGGGGTAGATGATGTAGAGATCATAAGTGTAGATGGCTCTAATTTGATCTTCAAAGGATTTAGATATGAGAATCTATACTTGGTTGATTTTAATGCTAGTGAAGCTAGATTATCCACATGCTTGTTCACTAAGTCTAGCATGGGTTGGTTATGGCATAGAAGGCTTGGTCATGTTGGAATGAAACAATTGAATAGATTGGTTAAACATGACTTAGTTAAAGGCTTAAAAGATGTCGTGTTTGAAAAGGATAAGCTTTGTAGCTCTTGTCAAGCCAGCAAACAAGTTGGAAATACCCATCCTAAGAAAAGCATGATGAGCACTAGTAAAGCATTTGAGTTATTGCACATGGATTTGTTTGGGCCAACATAATACACTAGTATCGGTGGAAACAAATATGGCTTTGTGATAGTGGATGACTACACTAGATACACATGGGTATTCTTTCTAGTGGACAAAAGTGATGTGTTTGCAACATTCAAATCATTTGTCAAAGGCATTCATAATGAGTTTGAAACAACCATCAAAAGAGTTAGAAGTGACAATGGTAGTGAGTTCAAGAACACTAGAATTGATGAATTATGTGATGAATTTGGAATTAGACATCAATTCTCGGTCAAGTACACACCTCAATCAAATGGCCTTGTTGAGAGGAAGAATAGAACACTCATTGATATGGCAAGGTCTATGCTTAGTGAGTACAATGTGAGTCAATCCTTTTGGGCCGAAGCTATCAACACGGCTTGCTATTATAGCAACTGCCTCTATTGTCACCCATTGAAAGAGAAGACACCATATGAGCTCTTGAATGGTAGAAAGCCCAACATTGCATATTTTTGGGTCTTTGGTTGCAAATGTTATATCTTAAAGAAAGGCACTAGATTGGGTAAGTTTGACAAGAAATGTGATGAAGGACTCCTACTTGGTTACTCCACTACAAGCAAAGCATATAGAGTTTGGAATTTGGATAATGGTACTCTTGAGGAAGTTCGTGATGTTGAATTTGATGAAACCAAGGGTTCATAAGTAGAGAATGAGAACTTGGAAGATGTTAGAGGCATTCAACTTTCAAATGCCATGAAGAACATGGATATTGGTGAATTGAGGCCAAGGCAAGTAAATGATGATGAAGATGATCAAGTACAAGTGCTCGCTAATTCAAATGAGCAAAATGATACAAATCAAGCTAGTTCAAGTGGATCTCATGATAATGAACAAGATCAAGTGGCTAGTACATCGTCTCAACCCAATGATCAAGCAAGTGCAAGCAATCAAGTTTCAATCCTCCAACCAACCAATGTTGCAAGGGATCATCCACTGGATACTATCATTGGTGATATTTCAAGAGGTGTTCAAACAAGGTCAAGATTGGCTTCATTTTGTGAACACTTCTCATTTGTGTCATCCATTGAACCAAAGAAGATAGATGAAGCATTGATGGATGTTGATTGGGTGAATGCTATGCATGAAGAATTGAACAATTTTACAAGAAATCAAGTATGGGAATTGGTAGAAAGACCAAAGGGACACAATGTGATTGGAACCAAATGGGTCTTTAGAAACAAGCAAGATCAAGATGGGATGGTAGTAAGGAACAAATCAAGATTGGTAGCACAAGGCTATACACAAGTTGAAGGTCTTGACTTTGGAGAAACATATGCCCCAGTTGCTAGATTGGAAGCAATTAGAATCTTGCTAGCCTATGCTTGTGCCCACAACATCAAGCTCTATCAAATGGATGTTAAGAGTGTATTTCTAAATGGCTACATCAATGAAGAAGTATATGTTGAGCAACCTCCCAATTTTGAAGATGACAAGAAGCTCAACCATGTATACAAGTTGAAGAAGGCTTTGTATGGATTGAAACAAGCACCTAGAGCATGGTATGAGAGATTGAGGGATTTCCTACTCTCTAAAGGGTTCACAATGGGCAAGGTTGACACCACTCTTTTCATCAAGAAGATTGGAAAAGACTTGTTTGTGTTGCAAATCTATGTTGATGACATCATATTTGGATCAACCAATCAAGACTTTTGTGATGAGTTTGGAAAGATGATGGCTAATGAGTTTGAGATGTCCATGATTGGAGAATTGAGTTACTTCCTTGGTCTTCAAATCAAGCAATTGAAAAATGGTATATTTGTGAATCAAGGCAAGTATATCAAGGACATAATCAAGAAGTTTGGCATGAGTGATAGCAAAGTCATTAGCACACCAATGGGAACAAATGGTAACTTGGACAGTGATGCAAGTGGCAATATGGTGGATCAAAAATTGTATCGGTCTATGATTGGAAGCCTACTCTACGTGACTGCATCAAGGCCGGATGTCATGTATAGTGTATGTGCAAGATTTTAAGCCTCACCAAGAGAAAGTCATTTGAAGGCTACAAAGAGAATATTGAGGTACTTGAAGCATACAACAAATGTTGGTTTGTGGTATCCCAAAGCAGCAAAGTTTGAGCTAGTTGGTTACTCTAACTCAGATTATGCGGGATGCAAGGTTGACAGGAAGAGCACCTCGGGCACATGTCAATTGTTGGGAAGATCACTTGTTTCATGGTCATCAAAGAAGCAAAATAGTGTTGCATTATCAACCGCCGAAGCCGAATACATATCTGTCGGTAGTTGTTGTGCACAGATACTTTGGATGAAGGCCACTTTGAGTGACTTTGGAATCAAGTTCAAGAAAGTGCCATTGCTATGTGACAAAGAGAGTGCAATCAAGCTAACCAACAATCCGGTTCAACATGCAAGAACAAAGCATATAAATGTCCGCCATCATTTCATAAGAGATCACCAATAAAAAGGGGACATTTGCATTGAGAGTGTGCGCACCGAAGATCAACTTGCCGATATATTCACCAATCCATTGGATGAGAAAAGGTTTTGCAAGATAAGGAATGAGTTCAACATATTGGATTTCTCATATATGTGTTGATGCACCCCCCACTTATATGACATGCCTCTCCTTCGAGCAATCCAAGGTAAAAGTTGAGTGGCATGACATACATCCTTGCTAAGGACATGTTTAGTGCATCTAGTCATCTCTCCATTTTATTAGGATCATTCATGAAAATCAAATGAATTTGATGTTTATATGGTATCACTATTGCTTCTATGCTTGACTTGATCTAGTGGTAGCATATGACATGTTTATGGGCTTGTAAACCTAGTGTTTAATCTTAAAAATGAGCTCTAAGTGTTTAACTCAACATGGTACAAGATAACCCTTACTTGGAGGTGTGAAGAAGATTGTCCTTGGATCAAACCGAGTTAAATATCTTTGGCAAATGATCTAGATTGGACCAAATTTGGGGAAATGATCCTCATCCCATTGATTGACATTTATAATCTCTACCTATCTATATTTTAAACCTTTGTGGTCATTGATGACAAAGGGAGAGAAATAGTGCACAAAGATAAGTGAAAAGACAATACAAAGGGGAGAGAAATAGAAATAAAGATACAAGTGATAGGGGGAGAATTTGAGAATTTGACATAAAGGGATAAATATGACAAAGAAATATGGCAAAGGAAAGGGATCAATTAAAATTTTAAGCACACAAGTAGGGGGAGCAGGCTCATGAACTTGAATGGTGCATTTGGATGTGTATTTCATATGTTTGCTTGCATGGCATAAGTTTTAAATTTAAAATATTCATGCTTGTGTGATATATGCTAGTTGTAAGATTGAATGATGAAATAAAGTCACTAGATAACTTTCATTTCCAAGTAAGTTTTTACAAGTGGTATCTTTTCAAAGTATGTTTCCAAGTGGTATAGAGCTAACCATGGTGCTAAGGATGGTATAATGGTGCACTCTGATTGGTATAACGCTTCAAAGGTCCATCTTTTATACCTTAGCATCATTTGGTAGACATTGTCTCCTATATTTCCTATCTAAGCATATGTGCAAGCTACAATCCAAACTTTTAGCATATATGTAGGGGGAGCAATTGCTACCATTTGGGGTTCATGAAACTTGTCCATATTCTTTTACACATGGTAAATATGCTTGGGCAAGCAACATGGATTCAATTGAATTTCAATTCATATCTTTGTGAAAGGGTTGTCATCAATTACCAAAAAGGGGAAGATTGAAAGCTCTAGTTTGGTTTTGGTGAATTGATGAAACCCTAAGTGCTAACCTAGTTTATCAAGTGATCATGAGATAGGTAGCACATTCCAAGTGGTGAAGCAAATGAAGATCATAGCATGATGATGATGATGCCATGACGATGATCAAGTGCTTGGACTTGGAAAGAAGAAAGAGAAAAACAAAAAGCTCAAGGCAAAGGTATAAACCATAGGAGCTATTTTGTTTTTGCTGATCATGACACTTAGAGAGTGTGATCACATTTAGGTTTGATAGCCATACTATTAAGAGGGGTGAAACTCGTATCAAAATGCGGTTATTAAAGTGCCACTAGATGCTCTAACTCTTTGCATATGCATTTAGGATCTAGTGGAATGCTAACACCCTTGAAAATGTTTGTGAAAATATGCTAACACATGTGCACAAGATGATACACTTGGTGGTTGGCACATTTGAGCAAGGGTGAAGAAGTTAGAGTTGAAAAGAAGTTAGTCACGCTGGTCACAAGGTGACCAGATGCTCGTACCAGAGGAACCGGTGCGTCCGGTCGGTTGTAACAGCAGAGACGCTGGCGTCGGTCAAACGACCGGACGCTGGGTCGTTCAGTGATCGGACGCTGGGTCGTTCAGCGATCGGACGCTGGGTCCAGTGTTCGGTCCTGTTCTCGGGCAGCACAGAGAAAAGTCACTGAGTGACCAAATGCTTGCACGGTCCGGTCAAAGAAAATCGTTTCTAGAATCTTACTGGAAATGACTGGACGCTGGAGGCTCAGCGTCCGGTTAGTTTGTGCACCGCGTCTGGTCAACAAGATGACCGTTGAAATCTAATGCACAGTATTTGAAGTAGGGGACATGTGGCGTGAATCACGTGATCGGATGCTGAGGGCAAGCGTCCGGTCGATCGGACCGGAGCGTCCGGTCACCCCGAGTTGTGCCCAATGAAGGGGTATAATGGCTCTATTTTGTGGGGGCTTCTATTTAAGCCCTATAGCCAGCTCAAGCTCACTCTCTTGGCCATTTGCATTGACATAGCAACCTTGTGAGCTTAGCCAAAGTCCTCCCACTCATCTCCATCATTGATTCATCATCTTTGTGAGATTGGGAGAGAATCCAAGTGCATTGCTTGAGTGTTTGCATCTAGAGGCACTTGGTGTTCGTGTTTCGCTACGAGATTCACTTGTTATTCTTGGTGATTGCCGCCACCTAGATGGCTTGGAGCAGCGAGGATCATTGAGCGAAGGTTGGTGATTGTCTCCGGCTGCGATCGTGGTGATTGTGAGGGGTTCTTGACCTTTCCCCGACGGAGAGCCAAAAGGTACTCTAGTAGATTGCTCGTGGATTGTGTGATCCTCATCTTGTGTTGGTTGTGCGGCACCCTATTGAGGGTTTGGCGTGTGAAGCCAATTAGCGCGTGAACCTCCAAGTGAGTGTATCGCCACAACGAGGACTAGCTTGCCGACAAGCAAGTGAACCTCAGTAAAAAATCATTATGTTCATCATTGATTCCGAGGTGATTGGTCTTCATTTTTATTCATCCTTGTGATTGATTGGTTCCTTCATCTACTCGGCAATATAACCTTTTTGATCACTCTCTTTACATTACCGCAAACTAGTTGTCAAGCTCTTTAGTGTAGCTAGTTGTGAGAGCTTTCTTGCTTGGTTGGTGTGGCTCTTTAGTTAGCCTTTGAGAGCACACTAACATAGGGTAGTGTCATAGCTATTGTGTGAATAGATACTATCTAAACTAGAATTGTGGTAGGTGGCTTGCATTTTGAGTAGGCTAGCGCAACACTTGCTTCGCCTCATAATTGTCTAACCATTTTGTTAAGTGTTGTTGTAGAAATTTTTATTAGGCTATTCACCCCCCCCCTCTAGCGATTAGGACCTTTCAGCAGGGTCCGGTGCTGACTTTCAAAAGAAGACACTCTCTAAACTAAATGGGCCATGCTTTCAAAGTCTTGGCGTTTGAACTTCTCTCTGATCAATGGAGACATCTCTTGAAGGGCCAATCCATCCAATTGGCCATCAGATAGGTTCAACGAGTAGTAATGGCTCTTTACTTCTCTGAATCTCTAAATGAACTCAGAGCTTGACTCATTGTTTCTCTGTCTCATGCTTGTCAGATCTGTAAGCTTCTTCTCTCCTGTCCCACTGTAGAAGTATGCATGGAACTTGTTTTCTAGATCGGCCCACCCAGTGATAGAGTTTGGTTCGAGCGAAGAAAACCAACTGAAGGCTGGTCCAGAGAGGGACAAAGAGAAGAACCAAACTTTGTGTGCCTCCTCAATAGATGCATCTCCAAGCTAAACAAGGTAGCGACTGATATGTTTCATGGTTGTCATCTCGTCTACCCTGGTAAATTTGGAGAAGTTCGGGACACTGTAGCGTGGAGGGAGCTGCACAATATCATACCAAGCACAGTATGGGCCCTGGTAGGAGCCAACCTGCCATTTAGGCTTTAGACCAAACTAGCTCTACATCATAGCAACTATCCTGTTGGCAAATTCGTTAGCATCCATTCAAATGGCTTCCTATCTCGACTGTCCTTGGGCCTGAGCTTTGGAGCCTTGTGCTTGAGCTTGTTCACCCTGAGCCTGAGACTGTTGTCCTTGAAATTGTAGCTGTTGTCCCTAGGCTTGAAGCTGCTGAACATTGTAGTTATAAGGATTCTGATACCTAGGGTGTGGCATCATCTTGTACATGCTGACATCAGAAATTGGATGATAACCTTCTGGATAGTCGATCTAGGCCTTGTGAGTGGTATATCCTTGTAACCGACTATTGAAGAAGTTAGGACCAACATCCTTGGTGATCCATTATACTAACGGAGCAATTTTATGGGCCAACTAGGTGTCTGATAGGAAGTAGTGAACTTTCCCTGAGACTGCCGTTGCACAACCTATTGACTAATCGGCGAGGTTCGCTAATGGATTGAATAAGCTTGGTTTTATCTAGTTGGAAGCTGATTTGTCTATGTGACAGAGGCACTTGGAGATTGCTGAGCTGGTGGTTGCCCCCTGTTTCTTGTCCATAACCTTGCCCCCTGCTGTTGGCAGGGATGGTACTTGCCCTCCCGCGGTTAGCTAAACTTGAGGGTCTAGGGCTTGTCCTCCTAAGGGCTGTTGATACTGCCCACCATTCTATTGTTGACTAGAGCTAGTCACATTGCTTGCCATAGCCAAAGGGTTGAAGCCACTGAAGTAAGCCGGTCCCATCTGATCAACTAGTGCCCCAAAGAAGACTAACTTCATACATTGCCAATCGTATTGGTAAGCGTCTGATTATGATTTGTAATGACTTCATTGATAGTCTTGTGGATCATTTGGGTGGCAAGTCTAGCTTCAACTTCTTCATCTGGATCATTCTATCTGTGCAGGAGAACTCTTGCCAGCGGGGTCTTCTGAACGATGGATTCCTGTGTCTTGCTATAAGACAGCAGGCACTTCTCTTTGAATTCTTTCGCTGCCTGCTCAATGAGTGCCTTCTGGTCATCAGGCAAGTCCTCAAGGTTGACCTTGAGGATAGCATTGTTGTTTTCTATGTTGACGACTATAGTTGACTTCTGATCAAACGATTGTGGTCCCACTAGGTGTGCTAGACCTATGTCGATGCCAAAAATTCGACACCAGGAACATAGTGATCAACGCCAAGGAGAGGCCCACGTGGAGCAGATCCTGAGCTATCTCTCTAGGCTTAGGAAGGGCACCACCTGATTGGACGATCGTGACCTTGGGGGCGTACCAGTCCATTTGACCTGCAATTGACAAGGGAGCAAGATTGATCAGTAATTTAAGGTGAAACATGCCGGTCGCTTGTCTAGATAGTTCCAAATGTATGGCCTAGTGGCCAGTAAGACAAGGCTATCGACTAGAGAGTCGATATCCAATATGTTCATGATGTATGATAAGCAAGACAAGCATAGCGGCAATCATCAGTTACTCAATTACATAGATCTAACCTACCAATTATCATGAAAGCATGCAAAAGATGTAAAAGATAGACGTGAAAGCATATGATTTGACTGAGAAACATACTAGCTTTTAACCAAGATAAAAACAAGTAAAATCATGTGGATAGCCAATACATATTCTCAAAAGACAAGCTATCGGCTAAATAGCCGATTCCAGCGAAAGAAGGGTCATATCATGCAACCACTCGACCATTAGACGTATATAATCCCGTACACCTATCAAATCCAATCTACTACCTTTATCAGTGGGGGTCAGACCTAAGCGATGCAGCCATAATAAGGATAACATATTAAACCTTCAAAGCATATAGATCTATAAATGCTTAACGAGATGATGGGAACATACTACGATCTGGTAGCTCAGGCGATGGGCTAAATAGCCGATGCAGACATAGCATGCAACCAAAGACAATGTTTGGCCATAAGCAAGGCTTACTACCTGATGGTTTCCAATCTATGATGCTAGCAGTGGGGGTCAGACCTAACCGATGCAGTCGTAAAACACTTCTAGACCGGATCTCATCAATTAGCAAGCCTTACCTAGGGCTAAACATGCCTTGGCCACATACTATCTTTGATCAAGATCGGATTATAATGGCTAGACTAGCGATAACCATCGTCAATGCAGGATGTAAACAATATAATGCGATGAGATGATGATTCGAAAAAAGATACAAAGCCAATCTATCTCAATCTTAACCAGGCAAGGGATTCGTATCAAAATTTGTATGAGATCAAACTTGACTGAGGGAAGCCGTGTGGATTTTGATAAGAACCAATGGTAACTATCAGCAATTGCAAGAGATCAGACTTAACCGAGGGCAACCTTATAATTAACTGACGTAACTAACTTATACAAAGCTTGCAATAGGTCAGACCTAACCGATGCAGCCTTACAAACAAGGTATAAGTCATGACGGATACTCACAGACAAATCAAAAGTCGGACCTAACCGATGTAGCCTTGCTCGCTGAAGAACTCGTCGAAATCTACTCTATTACTACTCCTAAGGGGTGGCATGAGCCGAAAAGTAGAGGTACTAGTCCGTGTTGATCATTGAAGATGTTCATTACAATGGTCGAGATTCAATATTTATACCCAAGGCCTAACTATGAGTCATGGTCGAATAAGACCAGATACAAAAAAGAAAAACTCCTAAATTTAAGATAACTTGGACTCCAATCTTTCCCTTCTGTGGAATCTGACGTGTCTTCTTGCTTCGTGCCTACCTGATCCTACCAATAAGGTCCATCCCCTTGGAATGATGACGTCGTCCTGATCTTGCTGGCCATTTGGTTAGCCGACTTGCTTAAATATTTCAGCTTTCCTTGATAATTTCCTATCCTTGGGGATTTTCTATCGAACCAAAATTTGGTGTCAACAGTGGCCCGTCGCCGTCAAGGCGCTAGCGCTCGTGCATCGCCTGCTCTTACCTTGCAGAGGGGGACCGGTGTATGAGTAGGAGGTGTTCCTCGCCACGCGACATGGTAGGCGCATGCCCAACGTGTCCTAGTTCAATGACCGTTGTGACCACGCGCGGTTCCGTGATTTGGACTTTGCCACATTTGTGCGCGCCTACGCCACGTACCTCGATAGAGGATGTCATCGCAAAGGGGCAGCAGCTGAAACACCTCCTCGGCCAGTTCATCGAGTGCTAGCAGATGGGGAAGGCGAGGACGAACCAAGTGGTGACCGCGGCACTGTATAGGGTGGTGAAGGAGAGTTAGGAAGAACAAAGAGGCAGGGGCATAAAGGACATTTCATTGCTCTTCTCTATCCTCGAAAGCCAGAAATAAATATTTTATTGGGTCTGGTGTCCACCAGCAAACCTTGCCATTTTCAGTGTCCAACAGCAAAGGGAGTTCACTTTATGTGTCCTGTGGCCAATTTTTCCTAAATCATAATGTCAAAAATCTTACGTCATAAAAATGATTTATGACAATAGCATATTGCATGTCATAGTCTATAACATTGGTTTTTGGATGTCATAAGAACCTATGACATCGGTTATTTATCTACCATAGATTCTTATTCCTATACCATAGATCCTTATTCCTATATACCAAAACTTTCCCCTCAGTGAGCCACGTCACCGCTAACTTTCAGCCACACGTTCCACTACCACGTCGCCTTTTACTATACTGACCAATTTTTCCCCATCCCTCTCCTACCGTTCCTTACCCAGACAACTAAAAAAGAGTTATTTTGATCTAGGCCATTACAATTCTCTGAGTTTTGAGAAACATCATTATAATTCACCTATTCGGAGATCTGCCATTACAATTTCATCTCTCTCGCATCCATGCCATTTTCTACGGCTACCGCGTACAAGGCCCAGTGTCAGGCACGTATGCCTACGGGAAGACATATGGACGTCAAGTCTCTGTCAGACCGAGAGCGCCCACGGCGGACGAGTACACACCCACGGCGTGGCTTACGCGCGAGGGGAGCAGCCGCGCTCGCCCACAGCGGCCTGCACGCGAGAGCGATGGGGCACTCCTGGTCGTTGGCCCTACAGGCTGCAGGTTGTCGCGGGGCGTGCAGTCGTGGTGGAGGTAGCATGTGTGTGAGCAGCCAACGCCACCACCACCGTGGGCGCGCGCGAGCACCTGCAGTCCCAGCACGCCGATGTGGAGAATGAAGGAGAGGGCGCTAATGTCCGTGGGCCTCCAAACTCGTCCCGGGCTGCCCGTGGAGGAGACGAGGAGCACAAAAGAGCAGGCTGCGGCACCTGCTCCAACGCACCAAGAGGCCGCGGGAGGAGTTCGCCGCCGCCATGGTCCGTGGAGGGCACGTCCAGGCCTATGGGCTCCATGTTCGTGCCTGTGGAGCTGGTAGCGTGCTGGCACCTCCGAGCGAGGCCGCCGGTTATCGCGAGCAAGCCGCGTCGAGACTAGCAAGCCACGGGCGAGCGCTCCTCCTCGCGTGCAGGCCACCGACGGCGAGCGCGACCTCTCTGCCTCCCACAGCCGAAAGTCATGCGCGGCGCACTCTGCGACGTCGATGATTGAGAAGAAGAACGGCGCACACGAACAGCAGGGCTGCCAGGACGCCTCCCACGTCGGACCCTGCCGCTGCGTCGAAGAAGTCCACGAGCCACACCGCGCCGCTACAGCGCGGCCTCCAGGCGCACCAGCCCGGCTGCCCATGGGGTCCGGAGGCGGAGCGACGGCGCTCAATCGCTCATCCGTAGCGGCCTATGTGCGAGCGATAGCGAGCTCGGTCGGAGGAGACGGGGACTTGATGTCCGTATGCCTTCCCGTAGGCATACGTGTCTGACAGTGGATCTTATACGCGACAGTCGTAGAAAAAAGCAATGATGCTGGAGAGATAAAATTATAATCAGCCTGTTCGCTTGTTGGTTTCAACCAGCCCAAACCAACCAGCCAACAGTGTTTTTCTCTCACAACAAACTAGCACCAGCCAGCTCAAACCAGCCCAGAAACCAACCAGCGAACATGTCGAATAACAGTTGTTCGAATAGATGAATTACAATAGAGTTTCTCAACACTCGGAGAACCCTAATGGCCGATCAAAATAACCGATTAAAAAAACACTGCCCTCGAACCTTCTGTCCCTCCGCTGCTGGCCCTGTTCCACGCCTCCATCGCTCGCCCCGCTCGGCTCCCACTACGTGCAACGCCGCCGTCGCCGCCGCCGCCGACGACCCCCTCTCCCCACCCCAACTGTCCTCCTGCTCAGCTTCCACTTCCCTCTCCCCGGCAGCTCATCCACCTATGGTGGCCAGACCTCCCCAATCAGCTGCGCATTTCGCGGGCGCCGGGGGCACTGCCACAGCCGTCCGCCTCTCACCCGCCTTCTCCCAAGGTCACGACGCCGCCGGTGCCGCCGGGCCGCCGCTCCACCCTCGCCGGCTCGGATTCAGTGCCGCGCCATCACGGGAGCCCCGCTGCGGCCAAACCCTAGAGGCGCAGCCCTGCTGCCGGTGCGCGCAAGGCGTCCGGCGACAGCAGATCCAGGTATCGGCGTCTCTTCCATGCTCAAACCTCCGCGTCTGCGTCCTGAGGTCGCCCTCACCCCAGAAATAATATTTAGTCCTATGCAATCATTACAAGATTGGCATCCATATATCAATCTTTTCACAAGTTGTCTGTCCTCTAATTTTTTTTATGTTGCCTACTATTATATGAGATCAATTTATCAATTTCATAGGAATTCCAGAGTGTACCAACTTTTCTGTTATCAAATGCAGCCAACAGGCTATTTCATGGGAAAATATTCACACAGTCGATGCACACATACATCTTCTGCGACACAATATTTCAAAGACTTGACCTCTAATATGTATCTTACAGTGATGGCTTCTTCTTTGCTGTCAAGGAAGTATCATCTACCATATGAAGGACTCAATACAAAATAACATATTCTGCAGCTTAACATGTGAGTTATGAACTATGCATGCTTCAGAATTATGGTGATTATGTTGCTTCAAACAGCATGTTTCTTGAGCATCCAATTATTATGATAATACGTAATTATTTTGTTTCATTGTTTCAGGAGATATCTCTCTTGGCTCATTTGGAGCATGAAAATATAGTTCAGTAAAATATTCTTCCCATAAATCAGTAGGACGCATTTTCTATGAAAATATGGTTCAGTAAAATTTATCAAAACTTTATTATGTCCAAATTCAGTTCCTATGACTAGACACTAGACTCAGATGCTGCGAGTACTGCAGGATGAGACAACCTAATGTGGGCCAACGTTCCTGATTAATCATCGGTAGTCTTGAACACTATACTGATGGCTTTTTACCCATACTAAACACACACTGAGTCTCCAGGATTTTGATTTTACTTCAAGTCACTTTTCAGATATGTCAGCGAAAGCTTTTCATTGAGCCATTGCCTACAATTGAGTTTGTTGCACAGCTGCTGGATTCTGAAATTTACTCCAGGGCACTCTCAGATGCAGAACAGGTGAGGGTGTTCTCACTGATATGACATTTTGAGTTGCCAATTTGATCCATGCCAGGACATCAGGTACTTCAAAGTTGCCATGATTATTGTGCTATTAAGTACTTCTGGATCACCCAAACTTTTTCCTTTTGTAACAGGTCTTAAATTTATCCGTGTTGTTCCTTCCCAGATTTAGTTTGTGTATTCTTGGCTGAATCATATCCTTTCATACTGGAACTTCCTGATTTTGAAGCTATCATCGAGTTCCAAAAAAAATAAGGGGTTATCTTGCCTCTTTAACTCTCATATTTTTCCCTGTGTTGATTGAAATCTTAGTGTTTGCCTATGTGTTGTCTCCGTGTTCTCATTCCTCTCAGAGCATGGTAAGGTCCCTAGCTGCTGATTTCTCTGCCCACAGCACTTCGTTCTTGAACAAATACCCCACAGGACTAAAGCCTGGTTGTTTGGCAAACAAGGCCATGTGTTCCATGCCAAAACTAAATCAACGCAGATTAAACTCTTCGTTTCCGCTTTTTGTTACTTAGTACTTAGTGCGCCTTTCATGATCATCGTAGGTTGTCTAGCTTCTTGGAAAGATTTGAACATAGAATTACTATTTTTTGCCACAGCTAAAATAGGTAACGAATAAAGGTATTACAAACTAAATAAATCTAGCGTGTTATCTGAAGATACTGACCCTATATGTGCATATATAAATGTCTTAAACATCTTTTGCTAATGTCTGTGGTAATCTTTCCATTTTGCTTCACAGGGAAATCAGCTACATAGATGGTGTCCTATTTTATATTCTTCGAATAGAGACCGCTCAAAAAAAAAAAAGGTGGCTAATGTTTTACTTTTGCTTGCTAAATTGACGTATTCTTCATCTACCGTTTACCTAAATGTACTTTTTTTTAAGTACCACATTTCTCTTGAATTACTGTCCTCCTGGTAGTATTCATTTCTAATTACACTGATTGTACAGCAATCTGATCCCTCGTGCTATTCAGTTCAGTTAGTTTGGGTAAATGCAGTGTGCTACCTTACATTGACATACAGTTTAGTGCTCAGCCATGGAACTTTTTCGTATTTATAATTGCTTTGTCACCTCACAATACGTCTTGGGTCACTTAACTTTTCACTCCTTCACAGGTGCTCTTCCAAGAATACAAAGACTGCTTCGCTTTTTACTGTTAAATCAGCAAGTGACGGCAAGCTGCCAGCCTGAACTCATCTATACAGGATACCATTTCAAGACTTCGCTTAGATCTCTGTCCATTGTCCACGTGCGAAACTTTTGGGTTTTGTCGGAAGCTGTCTACTCCCTCCGTCCCAGAATATTTCGGGAGGCCGTAAGCGATCGTGGATTATTTACTGCTGGTTGGTTTGGTGTGAGAGAAAAACACTGTTCCTGGCTGAAAATTTACGATCGTTTACGAGCAGGCGAACAGGCTGGTGTGGCTTTCGCTTCCTGAGAAACAACTTTGATAAAATATATATTACAAAATATTAATATTTATGGTACATAATTAGTATCATTGGAAAGATCTTTGAATCTAGTTTTTTAATAAATTTATTTGGAGATACAAATGTTGTATGTATTTTCTACAAATATAGTCAAACTTGTGGCACGAAAATCGGAAACGACAAATAATATGGGATAGAGGGAGTAACTTCCATCCTTCTGTTTGTGTTTCAGTAACCATGTAGTTTGAACCTTTTGTCGTCTTTTTGAATGTCAATAGCTAAGATATATAGGCATCTAATAGTATACTACTACTGTTGCTGCTACCTATTCTCGCTCCTCCCCGCGCAATGCGTGGGGAGCTAACTAGTTGTCATAGACATTTATGACATTGTTTTATTGTCGTAGGTCTTGGTACCATATCTCACCATGCCACGTAAGCAGCTGACGTGGTAGGCTAGAAAAATGTCATAAAATTGAAATGTGGCCTGTTAAGGCCCATGCAGTTCGCAGGCTTATAACGGAACAAAAAAACAGTCCACTTGTTTCGTAGTTTTTGGCCCATTTAGCTTTTTTATATTTTTATTTTCAGCCCATTTTAGCCTAAGTGTGGTTCGGCCCGCACGTCTTTTTTTTTTTTTGCCCATTTAACTACTTTCTGTCCATTTAGCTTTTGGTTCATTTAACTTTTGGCCCATTTGACTTTTGATCTATTTAACATTTGACCCATTTATCTTTTGGTCCATTTAGCTTTCGGCCCATTTAGCTTTGGGCCTATTTAACTTTCTACCTATTTAGCTTTTGGTCCAGCTTTTGGTATAGGGCGGCACATATAGCCATGCATTTTTTTTCAGCCCACAATATATCTTACTGGGCTAGCCTTGACGGACTAGGGTCCATAGGGTTCTCCATAGAGCTGACTACCTACCATGGGCCTAGGCCAGCCCACAGTCTGCTTGAAGATACGAGACAAGGTGGCGTGTGTTCCAAGCTATCAACGACCAACCTAGTTGGATTATAGGAAAGTTAGTTCCTATAATAGAACTAGGATTCTTCAATTGTAAACCGACAGGACTAGATTAGTGTGCCTATCCTCTGGACTATATAAAGAGAGACAGGGGCACCCTCTTTACACATCATACAAAATAATCCAACGCAAGACAACACACTAAACTAACATAATGTATTAAGCTACCCTAATGACCTGAACCAGTATAAATCGTTATCTTTACATTTATCATCGAGTTCTGCATATACCGAAGCCTATCAATCATCATCTCGGGTAATCCCGTGATGTGTTGCCGGTCCTTAAACACCGACAACTAGTGTGCCAGGTAGAGCTTTCGACGAAATTGCGCATGAGAGCTCGATGGATCTCAACATCACCATGAACATTCTGGCGGGATCAACCCTTGTCTTTGGTTCTCGGGTTTTGGTGAACGATGACCGCAGCAAGCTCCAAGATTCCCTTACGAAGATCTCACCGGAATAGGCTGATTCGGCAAAATCTCAGAAAAACGCCGGATAATCTTGACGAGAAAATCGGAGATTTTTTTAGTCCTGATCTAACTCAGATTCAGAAACAAAAGACGCAACTTGAAACTCACTTGGATGGGGTTACCTTGTCCGAATCAGACTCCAAGACAGATGGTATCCGCAGGAATCGTCTAGAAATTCCTCTAATCAGAGCACATGAAGATCAATCCTACCACGGCTATTTCGACCATGGTCGGTACCATCCCTGAGACCTGCATTGTCGGTACCATCCCAGAGACCAGCACTGTTGGTACTGTCCCTGATACCAGCATTGTCAGTACCATCCTTGAGACTACCACAGTAGGTACCTCCACTCCTCGGGCAACCGCTGTTAGGAGTGTTTGCAGTCACTAAAGTTTAAGAGATGTCTCATCGGATGTTATATGGAATGTGAGTGTTTGAATACTAATAAAAAAATAATTTACAGAATCCGTCAGTAATCCACGAGATGAATTTATTAAGCCTAATTAATTTGTCATTAGCACATATTTACTATAGTACCACATTGTCAAATCATGAACTAATTAATTAGGCTTAAAAATGCGTCTCGCAAATTAATCTTTTAGATCTAATCTTTTAAAAAATTCCTTTTCTTGGTTTGTGTCCCCACCTCTCCAACGTGATGGACTCCCATACGACGAATCCAATAGGAGAAATCTAATACAATACGGCGGCACAAATACAAATAGGGTTAAACTGAACACCAATTATTAAACCATATAAGAGCAAGGCACCATATCACCATAGGCGAGGCGGCACGAAAATATGCAGAGTTCGGAATGACGATAGCGCGGGGCGTGGAGATGATAGTGATGTTCGACAACGGAGGGGCAACCTTACGAGACGGTGACATAAGCGAGACCGAGGCGAGGTCGAGGAGAGAGGAGAAGGCGACACGGGTGTTGGCGGTTCTTAATGATCAAACCCGACCGCCAATTAAGACACAAAAAGAGGAGAAATTGGTAATCTTAAACACATATGCATTTACTATTAACCTAGTTTACATGTATTTGGAGGTTATTATTTTGCGGGACATAAACACAAATGCATGGAAAAATTTACTGAAAGGCGCTTTCCGACGCTGATTCGCTCAAAGGAATAATAGAAACGCCCATCAACTTTTGTCATCCGGGTGAAGTGCCACCCGAGAAGCGACCCATGACCAGCCCATAGCCTGCCACGCGAAGACAGTGGTGAGGGGGCTTGGTCAGGGGGCGGCCGACCCCTAGGGGCGAGCGACCCCCACCGGCGCCTCTCGGCCATCCCTTCGACAAGCTGTGGCATGTGAGCATGCTAAGGCGGAGCACCCCGGGACTTCGTGCCAAGAATAGCCACAGCACCGCCCTTGCTCCTTGTATAAATAGAGGGGCACCCCCCCTCTCTCAACACACACCATTTGGGTTTCCTCACACTCCACTTGAGCAACACCTCACTCCCCTCTCTAGTATTTGTAGTTTTACCTTTTAGTAGCTTTAGAGCAAGGCAAAGCCACCTTGGAGGACTTGGCTCCTTGGAAGAAGAGACCCTTTGTGTATGAATAGAAATATGAGTTCTTCCAAAGCTATGCTCTCATATTACAATTATAGTCATACTTATAAACTAGAGTATAGTTATTATATTATGATCTTGATATATGAACTAGCCTATAGTTTGTGTGTCATGAGAGTAGCATACTTAAACCACTCATATAACTTATATAATCAGGATTAGAGCTAAGTTGAGGTAGCAGTTCATCGTGTGTTTTGGGTGTGCCAAAGTCATTTACCTGTCGATCCGTCGGGTCGAGGACCCGGGGGGATTTGGGTAATTTCTATATATGCAAGCGTGGTGCTTGGGCATGGAGAGATAGGTGAATGCATTGTTCCTTTCCACGATTGAGTTGTAGGCGACAGGTGGTGACAACCATGTCCGTCCCTTGTAATCCCCCACGTTCGTTTGGGGTGTAGGAGTCTAAATTGTCACATGAGGTTGCTGGCAGACCAGTACTCGGTGGCCTCCCGGTCTGCTTCACACTTAGCCCTAAACCTAATTATGTAACTTATATGATTATTAACTAATCTCTGTATGACTATGGTAGACCAATGCCTGCTCGACTTAGGATTATTCTTTTGTTCTTTCTCTTTATTTTATCCTTTGAGGAATGCCAAGTGTGTGTTCACTATCTTGAAATCACCATTCTTACCCCTGTTATAAACATTGGTGTACTTGCAAGAATTATTATCCAAGTTCATATCCATACTAGACTCTTAATCAATAAATGCCTTCCTTTGGGAAAATATAAATAACGATACACTGAATACTTTCGGGTGAAATGCTGCAATGATAGTTCCATGTGCTTGCAGATAAATATCTAAAATTGTTAAGGAAGTATCAAGCCTATTTCTTAAAAGCATTGCTACATACTAGTGATGTTGCTAAGAAATACTAACAAGCAATTCTAGTGTCATTGTTGGGGATACAAACCTAGTAGCTACGCTAAGAAGTGCCAACAACGGGTGAGGCTGCCAAGTCGTTGGTGCATGCGGCCGCTAGGGCTCCATCGCATGGACCTGCCAGGCTACGGGGATGCCGTCATGTGGGGCTACCGAGGTGTGGTTGCATCGGGGCTCCGTGTGGCCGCCAAGGTGCTATGACCATCATCCCGTTAGTGCTCCATGGCTGTCTTGACAAGGCTTCAAGCAGACGAAGTTGGAGCCTTGGAGGCCTCGGGTGTGAGTGGATAAGGCCTCATGACTCCAAGTCTGAGGTATGAGATAAGGATGAAAAAGATGAGAAAAAATTAAAAAGGAGAAAAAAGAAAAAAGAAAGAAAATAAAAGATTGGGTATTATGGACATTTTAGAGCTTTGATGCTATAATAGGAAGTGGAGGTGAAAATGTGCGCAACAACCATTTCTTGGTTTGTGCCCCCTGTTGACACCTGTGGTGGCACACAGAGACAAAATCCGCAAGCGCACGGGTATCGAAGTAGTTTGCACCTAGAGTATTATCATGTATCGTATCCATAGGGAAACGTGTGTATGTCATCTAAACACTAGTTTGTCCAGGGATAGCGATCAAGGTTTAATATATGAGTAGAGAGGATTCCTATGGTTATGACCCTATGCAAAGCAAGGCTTATGATTCTAGTGTTCACTTTGGGACACCACTTAGACGGTAAAGCACTGCTAATAGATAACTTTACCGACGCGACTATGGTCCTACTAATTTAAGAACATGCTCAATTCAGAATGCACTACAAAGGATAGACGGGTCTATCACCTCCTGCTGCTACCACACAACCAAGAAGCAGGGAGCAAACATAGGTAGCCGATAGCCTAAGCACCACGCTTATGCTAATGATTAGTACTCTAATCCAGAGATCTAGCAAGGTCTAGAGCACTCAAAAGAACTATGAACCCATGAACAAAAGAGCACAAAACTTACTTTAAATAGAAATAAATTACCAGAGGTATCTCAGTTGTAGACTTGGAGAAGCCTAGATCCGCTGAAGTACAAGCCGTAGTGGTAGCACCGACAAGCTGGTACTTCCTCCAAACTCTTCCCTCTCTCTCTCTCTCTAACTTAATATTTTTATTTATAAGACTAGATCCTATAAGGGACTAATCTTCTCTTGATGCCCTAATCCTGGAATGAGGATATGAATTAGGGTTTCAAGATGGCTCCAGGGAGGGGGGTAGGGGCTGCTATATATGGGGGCACCTGGCACCCTCCCCCTCTTAGTTAGTCTCATTGGTACTAAACTTTCCACTATATCTCATTAAAATGCACATGACCTCTATGGGCCAAATTCTGAATTGGACCCAATTAATCCCACAGCTAATGATGTGCTATTCCATGGCTGTCTTATTGAAAGTTGTAGAGCAGTTCATGGGCTTCAACTTTAATTTTGGGCCCAAGGTCCATTTTGGCCTGTAGCCAGCCCAAAACAACATCCCACAGTGGCCACATCGTCGCCCGCCATGTGCTCGATGCAATGTCGGCGTGGTGACCATGCTGAGCACCACGCACCCTTGCTCCCTGAGCCCCTACTGGCCACTTACTCCACACTCGCTTGATGTTTCAATGTGGACGTGCCCGAGCTCCACTCCTCGCTTGCCCTCTCGCTGCGCTCCCTCCATTTTGTCCTCGCTCTACAGCTCGTGGGCGCGGACGCCGCCATGGCCGAGGTACGCCGAGCTCGCCGCTACCATGTTCCCTACCCTATGGGCCTTCTCTGCCCCAGCCGAGTGCCGCTACGCCTCCACCGCCACACGCCGCCCCAAAGCGTCCCTTTTTTCGGTCTCGCCCACCGCTAAAGTTGGCCGTCGTCGGAGCTGCGCCTCTACGCGCCGTGCACGCACATGGCCAGGCTACCTTGGGCCATCTTCGACCATGTTGTGTAGCCCCACGGATGAGTGCGGTCCCTGGGATGCTCCACCGCCACTCCCCGATCGCCGGCATGGCCTCCTTTGGCCGGAACGGCGAGCTCCCGCGCGTCCCTGTTTCAAAATCGTGTGAAGGGCCTCGCGCAAGAATTCAAAGAAAGGGAAGGGGTTTTCTGCAAAAGTCGTGACTCATGTGAATAGTGACAGGGAGGACTGTTTTGCTAGGATTTATTTTCGTGGAAGTTTAGGGGCCTCGGTGCAAATGTGTTTTCCTTTATTGCTTTTATTTTATGAAACTTTGAAAATCATAATAAATCATAGAAAAATTGTGAAATAGCAAATAAAGACTTTTTGGAATCCTTGAGAGTAGATATATGCAGTAAAGTCATCTTATGATATGTGTTAGTAGAAGATTTTTGCTGTTTTTATTTATCTATGTTAATTAGGGTTTTCTAGGAATAAATTTATATCTCAAGTTGTGGTGCTCCAATTGCTTTAAAATTTTATGGTAGGATACTGATTCTTTGTGTGTGTTGTGGTAAAAATTTCATGGTCATCGAATGCAGTATGGTTGAGTTATTAATTTAACTTATTTAATACTTGATAAATGGTTTTAAATAAGTTATAATTTTTATGAAGGTGTAAAAATAGAAAATGTTGTTCATGTACCTTTTTATGATGTTGTGATACCATAATAACATATAATATGTCTATATGTTTATAGAAAATGATGATCTATAGATTTATCTTGCTTTCACATGTTTTCTTGCAATAGCAATTTGTCTTTTTCATAGTAATTAAATTATAAAACCTAAGCATGTAAAATTTCTATAGTAGCCATGTTTTGATAACATCTACCACTCATAAAAATATCATCCCAAACTAGTTGTTCTCATGTATCACTAAAATAATATATATGTTTATTAGGAGGAAGGATTAATAAAAGCATAATTGTAGATAAAGCCTGTAATTGTATTTGATGATGCTTTGAGTGACTAATGTTCAATAAAGTGTTGCTAAGTATGTTAGTGATGGTTGAAGTTCTTGAATGGCTCATGTGTGTGTGCTCTTTGTTAGCAAAATAAGTGAAACATCAAATTGTTATATTCCAAAATGGTTGCATGTGCATTTTCTGTTGTGATGATAACTTCATGAATCAAATGATGTTTTTTGTAAATATGGTGAATACCTTATCTTTCTTTTCTTAAAATTTCATGATTTTAGGCCTACTGGTTAGGAGTTATAAGATTTTACAAGTTTGCTGTCAGCTTTTGCATGTCCTCTAGACAGATCTGAATGATTGTATTGTTTGGATTATTTAAACATGGAATCATATATTGGTGATAATGGGAGAGTTGTAGTGATTTTCATAAGCTTTCTAAAATGTATAAGATCACTGCTTTTGGTGGTCTAGAACTCTAGTTATGGCTATTCAAAGTGGAATGACAGGTTCTGTCCAAATCTGGACAGATATGTCTTCATTGGGTTGTTTAACCTTGTTAGCTGTAGAATCATCTTAAGATGATAATAATAAAGTTATAGGTAACTTAATAAGATTTTCATAAATTTAAGAATCATGTTTGTTGAATGATTAAAACTCCAGTTATGCATTTATGAAGTTAATGTCAGTTTTATGTCCTAGTTTGTGCAGATCTGTTTGTTAGTGTTTTTCAACCTTGTTAACCTTTGAATAAGCTTTTGTTATTAATAACAAAGTTTTAGATAATTTAATTAGCTTTCCAGAAAGTCTAGGATCACACTTTTTGCATGCTTAGAACCATGGGTATGGTTAAAATAAGTGACTGTGGTGCTACTGTTCAGAATCTATATTTATACCTAAAATTGTTTGCTTCACCTTGCCTTGCTTTGTGTGTTGCTAAGTGTGGCTCATGCCTTTGATGGTGTTAAGTTAATATACCTAAAACCTTGTGAAACTTATGTTATGCTTGGTGCTGCCTTCCTTGCTATCCTAGCATGATATGTTGTGTGATGCTTAATTAAGCAACGTGGAGTGCTTATATATGTTCGGTGTAACCTTGTGCTCATCTTGAACACTTTTATGTAAAGCATCTCATATTGCCATTCTTCGCATTCCTGCACTTGCATTGTTGCATCTCATCTAGGTATGCTAGATGCATCCCATAAAGGACGTGATGTTAGAGTCGAACCCAAAGATGGAGTTTCATGAATCCATCTAGAAGACAGAAGGACTAAGCAAGTGTCAAGATGGGAGATGCTTGCCAAGCAAGTGTCATCTAACAAACACTGACCTAGTGTTGGATCCCAGGTAAGCCTTGGAGCATTCTAAGCCTTCTATGTTTTACAAATATTAACTTGAGTCCTTTTATATTTGATGCATTAGGTTATAAGAGTTGATTGGAACCACTTGATGCATATAATTTCCTTGTCCAGAAAATACCTTGAACACTATATAGG